>NW_026518565.1:0-31237 GCF_027409825.1 Scomber japonicus | reverse complement strand
AATAATTTTATTTAAAGGCGCCTTTCAAAGCACTCAAGGTCACCTTACAAGGCACACATAACACAAAAAACAGTACATCAAACAATATAAATCAGGTGACATTTAGTGCAGAGATAAAGAATAATGAAAGACAGAAAATAAAGAAATAGATAAATAGGGTTGGGGGGGTGATGGTGCCAGGTTGGGAAGGGTCGGGGGGGGGGGGTTTAGGGTTGGGGGGGGGGGGGGGTGATGGTGCCAGGTTGTGAAGGATCTTGAACGTGAGGAATAGAATCTTAAAGTCAATGCGGGATTTGATAGGGAGCCAGTGAAGTTGCTGCAGGGCAGGAGGGATGTGTTCAGTAAAGGGAGTTCTGGTTATGATACAAGCGGCTGCGTTCTGTACAAGTTGGAGTTTGTGGAGAGATTTCCGCGGAAGACCAAAGAGGAGAGAGTTACAGTAGTCCAGACGGGATGTGATCAGGGTGTTTACCAGGATGGCGGTGCAGGTTGGTGAAAGTGAGGGACGGAGACGGTTGATGTTACGTAGATGGAAGTATGCAGACCGAGTAACACTATTGATGTGGGCTTCAAAAGATAGTGTGCTGTCCAGGATGACACCCAGGCTCTTTACTTGAGAGGATGGAGGAACAGTGGTATTGTCGATGGACATGGAGAAAGTGTTGAGTGTTGCTAGGGTTGATCTGGTACCAATGAGGAGGACCTCAGTTTTTTCGCCGTTAAATTTAAGAAAATTTAGTGAGAGCCATGATTTAATTTCCAGTAAGCAGTCGGATAGAGCTGTGGGTGGCAGAGTGGAAGTAGGCTTAGTGGAAAGATAGAGTTGGGTATCATCAGCGTAACAGTGGAATTGTATGTCAAATTTCCTGAGAATGTGACCAAGAGGCAGAAGATAAATAATGAACAGGAGGGGGCCAAGGACAGAGCCCTGGGGGGGGGGCCAAGGACAGAGCCCTGGGGAACACCACTAGAGACTGGAGAGGAGCCGGATCTCAGGTTTTTGATTTGAACAAACTGAGTGCGGTCAGAGAGATATGATGTGAACCAAGCCAAAGGGATGTCAGTGATTCCAATGGAGGCTAATCTGTCCAGGAGGATTTCATGAGAAACGTGTAAAAAGGCTGCACTCAGGTCGAGGAGAACAAGAATGGATAGAAGTCCAGAGTCAGATGCCATCAGGAGGTCATTGGTGATTTTCACTAGGGCTGTCTCAGTGCTGTGGAGGGGACGGAAGCCTGACTGAAATTGTTCATAAAGGTTGTTGTCAGACAGATGGATGTGGACCTGGGCTGCAACCATTCTTTCAAGTATTTTGGAGAAAAATGGCAAGTTAGAGATGGTACGGAAGTTGTTCAAGTCATTTGGATCGGCGCCAGGTTTCTTGAGTGTAGGAGTTATTGCAGCAGTCTTTAGTGATGAAAATGTAGACAACACCCTTTACATGTACATCACAGGAAGTTTGCTTCCTGTTCCAGGCAGTGTTACCAAGGTGCATTATTAACACAGCAATACATTCAGTTTACCTGACATGCATATGTAGTTTCATGGATATCACATGTTGCTTTAAAGAGGTAAAATCACTTGTGTGTCTACAGCCACTAATTATAAATCATATCATTGTTCATCATGTGCAGACCTCAGCATGTAAACTCATGTCAGCTGGATGAGTGAAACATAAAAATAAGTCTCTTACCGGTTTGCAGAGTCTGAGCTGTTTTTATGTCAGTAAAGTTTAAACCCAGCAGAGACTGAGACTGAGTTCAGACTCCCTCTGGCTGCACAGGGTTTTTATATGCCACCTGTTTCTGCTGCTCAGTTTCTGTAAGTCATGTGACTTCTTGTAAAGCTGCAGAGCAACGTCCTGCACTGGTTCAGATAATCTACTGTTTTAATGTTTACCTGCTTAATGAAGCTTAGCTAAAGTTCAGACAGGAAGTCCATCTTTGTTTGCTCACCTCATAGTTTTATTAATCATTCTTTAGTCATTCTGATCCTTCTCACAGCTCATACTGATCTCTGTCAATGCTCATCATTTCCTTACTGTCATTTCTGGAGCATCAATTGACACATCAGCTGTTCACATCACCTGGTCAAGTCACACAATGACACACCTTCATTGTCAGCCTATCCTATTGCAGATGTCTATTAAAATGTTCTCCCTCTCTGCTCAGGTGCTTTCTTGATGCTGTTTTGTGTGATCCACCTCCTCCCCATCATCACCCACTCTTCAGATTCCTCAATGCAACACTTCAACTTCATCAGCTGATCAGTCTCAGCAGAGTCAGATTGACATTGTTTGTCTCTGTGCTCTCTCTCCTCTATCCCTTTCTCCCTTTCTCTCTCTCTCTCTCTCTCCCCTCAACCTTAACCGGTCAAGGCAGATGACCGCCCACCTACAGCCCGGTTCTGCCTGACGTTTCTTCCCGTAAAGGAGAGTTTTTTCTTGCCACTATCACCAAGTGCTTGCTCATGTGGGAATGTTGGGTCTCTTTCTAAATTAATCAATGAATAGTTGGAAGTCATCAGCCACCAGCAGTGTCTGGACTCCATGGGGGATCTATCATGGATGGCTCAGGATTTACATCCTTCGATTCAAAAATAAGTGCCAAAGACTTAGACAACACCTAATCATTAATATCATCTGCATAATAATCAGAACTGGCATCTTATCTTAACATGGATCAAGGCAAAGAAGAAGCAATAAACTTCTTAACAATACCAAAGAGCACATTCCACCAGAAAGCACAGTTATGAGGCCAAAACAGTGCACTGAAGTACTGTTTTATTTCTGTTTTTTACTTGACTGTAAGAGTGTGCTTTATGTAGATTTAGATTTATTCACATAGAATTAATTCATGACATTTAAATGTCTATCAAACACATGAAGGAAACCCTTCGAGTGACAAACCCTGAAAACTCTGTAAGAAGCCTTAAAACACTCACACAGTGTTTCTGCTGCTCAGTCTTATTAAGCAACATGTTAGTGAATGCAGGAAGTCATACGCCCAGCTGTATCAGCTGACAGCTGCATTGCGATGCGCTCCCTGGATGAGCTTCTTCTCTTGACTTCTTGTGAAGCTGCAGAGCTGCACATCCTGCTCACGTTCAGATAATCTAGACAACATGTTTTTATTGTTGAGAACAAAATGAAGTGTATGACTCTCATCCATGATGGAGTCAAAAGGACATCCAGTAAAGAATACAGGACAGTATGAGATGCAGCAGTAAAGTTAGTGAAGAGTGTTTTTATATTAACGGACTGACTCAATAAACAGGGCTGTGGTCTGCACACGGTACATCTCCATGGTAACGATGGGACCCTGCTTTCTGGATAACATGAAGTCCTGACTGCCGTCTGGTTTAACAAACTCTGAGTTCAGGTTTAGAAGAGCTGATGACAGATTAATCAACTCTGAGTTAAAGAGATTAAAGGCTCAGTCCTGCTAGTTCTGCCCAGTGGAGTTACAAATATTAACTAGAACATTTCAGGGAAATTTTGAGTGCCACGGGGCTACTGCCGGGACGAGTACATGATTTATTTCCAGTGTTCAAAAGTCACCCTGATCATATAACACTACATAACTTTTACTGTGGCAGTATTACCGCTATCACAAAACAGTAGGTCAGTTTCTGCCCAGCAACAGGTTGCTAAGGGCAGCTAAGGCCCTGCGGTTGCTACGGCGATTTGAGAATCTGCTTGGAAAGAATTCTAAAGAATTTGGCTCCTGACAAGGTCCCGAACAATTGCAAACTGTGAGAAAACAGTAACTCGTGTCCAAAAACTGAAAACACCGTGAGAGACACAGAAGCCGGCAGATTCTGACAGTGTTTATTTTATTCACATATTCCTTAAAATGAGCGAGTAAGCTCAGTGTGAACACAGAGTGAGATTTTTCTGAAAAAAGAAGACGATTACATTAGAGTCAGTGGGGAGTGAGACAGGGATTGCTGCCGGTCTCGGCCCCCCCGTTTAAATTTTGTGCAGACCCCGCCTGTCAACTTCACATTTTATGAGTCCCAACACCTATGTCTACATTTTGACAAAAAATTATTTGTCTCCTTTTTACGGTTTGGCCGTGAGCTCGAGTTAAAAATAAAAATTAAGGTTATTTTTTACTGCTTCTCACACTCTAGCTACCTGCCGCTTCCACTCTAACTTTGACGAAAAAGTGATTTCCACTCCTCGTTTGACTGCTCATAGTTTGAAAAGTTTACATGTTATGGAAAATAGTTTGGTATTTTGGAGAGAACACAAGTTTTCCTCCGTTTGAAAGTTTGAATCATGTTTCTACGTTAACGTATGAGAGAGCTAGGTGACTCTGAAAAAAGGTGAAATTTTGGAGGTTTTTCAAAAAATTCCCATTCATTTCCAATGGAGAAATATTCCCGGTTTTTTGGGAATAACTTTGGGAAAAATTGGAATTTCAACACCAAAAGTCATAGCACCCCTCCCCCGATCGAGCCGCACGTTTTGATGTATATATTGTCGGGTTTTCTCAAAGCTGCGGGACGAGTTACGCGCCGAAAAACGGCGGAAGAAGCAGAATAAGTATGGAGAAGATTAATAGTTGCTCCGAGCTAGAACCCGCGGCACTAAGAAGTGTTTGGTCTCTAGAGTTCCACGTATCGAACAGCAGCTGAAGAGCTCCACCCGCTGGTCACACTGAGACATTACACTGTTAGAGCTCCACCCGCTGGTCACACTGAGACATTACACTGTTAGAGCTCCACCCGCTGGTCACACTGAGACATTACACTGTTAGAGCTCCACCCGCTGGTCACACTGAGACATTACACTGTTAGAGCTCCACCCGCTGGTCACACTGAGACATTACACTGTTAGAGCTCCACCCGCTGGTCACACTGAGACATTACACTGTTAGAGCTCCACCCGCTGGTCACACTGAGACATTACACTGTTAGACATTACACTGTTAGAGCTCCACCCGCTGGTCACACTGAGACATTACACTGTTAGAGCTCCACCTGCTGGTCACACTGAGACATTACACTGTTAGAGCTCCACCCGCTGGTCACACTGAGTCATTACACTGTTAGAGCTCCACCTGCTGGTCACACTGAGTCATTACACTGTTAGAGCTCCACCCGCTGGTCACACTGAGACATTACACTGTTAGAGCTCCACCTGCTGGTCACACTGAGACATTACACTGTTAGAGCTCCACCTGCTGGTCACACTGAGACATTACACTGTTAGAGCTCCACCCGCTGGTCACACTGAGACATTACACTGTTAGACATTACACTGTTAGAGCTCCACCCGCTGGTCACACTGAGACATTACACTGTTAGAGCTCCACCTGCTGGTCACACTGAGACATTACGCTGTTAGAGCTCCACCTGCTGGTCACACTGAGACATTACACTGTTAGAGCTCCACCCGCTGGTCACACTGAGACATTACACTGTTAGAGCTCCACCCGCTGGTCACACTGAGACATTACGCTGTTAGAGCTCCACCTGCTGGTCACACTGAGACATTACACTGTTAGAGCTCCACCCGCTGGTCACACTGAGACATTACACTGTTAGAGCTCCACCCGCTGGTCACACTGAGATATTACACTGTTAGAGCTCCACCCGCTGGTCACACTGAGATATTACACTGTTAGAGCTCCACCCGCTGGTCACACTGAGATATTACACTGTTAGAGCTCCACCCGCTGGTCACACTTAGACATTACACTGTTAGAGCTCCACCCGCTGGTCACACTGAGACATTACACTGTTAGAGCTCCACCCGCTGGTCACACTGAGACATTACACTGTTAGAGCTCCACCCGCTGGTCACACTGAGACATTACACTGTTAGAGCTCCACCCGCTGGTCACACTGAGACATTACACTGTTAGAGCTCCACCCGCTGGTCACATTGAGACATTACACTGTTAGAGCTCCACCCGCTGGTCACACTTAGACATTACACTGTTAGAGCTCCACCCGCTGGTCACACTGAGACATTACACTGTTAGAGCTCCACCCGCTGGTCACACTGAGACATTACACTGTTAGAGCTCCACCCGCTGGTCACACTGAGACATTACACTGTTAGAGCTCCACCCGCTGGTCACACTGAGACATTACACTGTTAGAGCTCCACCCGCTGGTCACACTGAGACATTACACTGTTAGAGCTCCACCCGCTGGTCACACTGAGACATTACACTGTTAGAGCTCCACCCGCTGGTCACATTGAGACATTACACTGTTAGAGCTCCACCCGCTGGTCACACTTAGACATTACACTGTTAGAGCTCCACCCGCTGGTCACACTGAGACATTACACTGTTAGAGCTCCACCCGCTGGTCACACTGAGACATTACACTGTTAGAGCTCCACCCGCTGGTCACACTGAGACATTACACTGTTAGAGCTCCACCCGCTGGTCACATTGAGACATTACACTGTTAGAGCTCCACCCGCTGGTCACACTTAGACATTACACTGTTAGAGCTCCACCCGCTGGTCAGACTGAGACATTACACTGTTAGACATTACACTGTTAGAGCTCCACCTGCTGGTCACACTGAAACATTACACTGTTAGAGCTCCACCCGCTGGTCACACTGAGACATTACACTGTTAGAGCTCCACCCGCTGGTCACACTGAGACATTACACTGTTACAGCTCCACCCGCTGGTCACACTGAGACATTACACTGTTAGAGCTCCACCTGCTGGTCACACTGAGACATTACACTGTTAGAGCTCCACCCGCTGGTCACACTGAGACATTACACTTTTAGAGCTCCACCCGCTGGTCACACTGAGACATTACACTGTTAGAGCTCCACCCGCTGGTCACATTGAGACATTACACTGTTAGAGCTCCACCCGCTGGTCACACTGAGACATTACACTGTTAGAGCTCCACCCGCTGGTCACACTGAGACATTACACTGTTAGAGCTCCACCCGCTGGTCACACTGAGACATTACACTGTTACAGCTCCACCCGCTGGTCACACTGAGACATTACACTGTTAGAGCTCCACCCGCTGGTCTCAAAATTAGACATTACACTGTTAGAGCTCCACCCGCTGGTCACACTTAGACATTACACTGTTAGAGCTCCACCCGCTGGTCAGACTGAGACATTACACTGTTAGAGCTCCACCCGCTGGTCACACTGAGACATTACACTGTTAGAGCTCCACCCGCTGGTCACACTGAGACATTACACTGTTAGAGCTCCACCCGCTGGTCACACTGAGACATTACACTGTTAGACATTACACTGTTAGAGCTCCACCCGCTGGTCACACTGAGACATTACACTGTTAGAGCTCCACCTGCTGGTCACACTGAGACATTACACTGTTAGAGCTCCACCCGCTGGTCACACTGAGTCATTACACTGTTAGAGCTCCACCTGCTGGTCACACTGAGTCATTACACTGTTAGAGCTCCACCCGCTGGTCACACTGAGACATTACACTGTTAGAGCTCCACCTGCTGGTCACACTGAGACATTACACTGTTAGAGCTCCACCTGCTGGTCACACTGAGACATTACACTGTTAGAGCTCCACCCGCTGGTCACACTGAGACATTACACTGTTAGACATTACACTGTTAGAGCTCCACCCGCTGGTCACACTGAGACATTACACTGTTAGAGCTCCACCTGCTGGTCACACTGAGACATTACGCTGTTAGAGCTCCACCTGCTGGTCACACTGAGACATTACACTGTTAGAGCTCCACCCGCTGGTCACACTGAGACATTACACTGTTAGAGCTCCACCCGCTGGTCACACTGAGACATTACGCTGTTAGAGCTCCACCTGCTGGTCACACTGAGACATTACACTGTTAGAGCTCCACCCGCTGGTCACACTGAGACATTACACTGTTAGAGCTCCACCCGCTGGTCACACTGAGATATTACACTGTTAGAGCTCCACCCGCTGGTCACACTGAGATATTACACTGTTAGAGCTCCACCCGCTGGTCACACTGAGATATTACACTGTTAGAGCTCCACCCGCTGGTCACACTTAGACATTACACTGTTAGAGCTCCACCCGCTGGTCACACTGAGACATTACACTGTTAGAGCTCCACCCGCTGGTCACACTGAGACATTACACTGTTAGAGCTCCACCCGCTGGTCACACTGAGACATTACACTGTTAGAGCTCCACCCGCTGGTCACACTGAGACATTACACTGTTAGAGCTCCACCCGCTGGTCACATTGAGACATTACACTGTTAGAGCTCCACCCGCTGGTCACACTTAGACATTACACTGTTAGAGCTCCACCCGCTGGTCACACTGAGACATTACACTGTTAGAGCTCCACCCGCTGGTCACACTGAGACATTACACTGTTAGAGCTCCACCCGCTGGTCACACTGAGACATTACACTGTTAGAGCTCCACCCGCTGGTCACACTGAGACATTACACTGTTAGAGCTCCACCCGCTGGTCACACTGAGACATTACACTGTTAGAGCTCCACCCGCTGGTCACACTGAGACATTACACTGTTAGAGCTCCACCCGCTGGTCACATTGAGACATTACACTGTTAGAGCTCCACCCGCTGGTCACACTTAGACATTACACTGTTAGAGCTCCACCCGCTGGTCACACTGAGACATTACACTGTTAGAGCTCCACCCGCTGGTCACACTGAGACATTACACTGTTAGAGCTCCACCCGCTGGTCACACTGAGACATTACACTGTTAGAGCTCCACCCGCTGGTCACATTGAGACATTACACTGTTAGAGCTCCACCCGCTGGTCACACTTAGACATTACACTGTTAGAGCTCCACCCGCTGGTCAGACTGAGACATTACACTGTTAGACATTACACTGTTAGAGCTCCACCTGCTGGTCACACTGAAACATTACACTGTTAGAGCTCCACCCGCTGGTCACACTGAGACATTACACTGTTAGAGCTCCACCCGCTGGTCACACTGAGACATTACACTGTTACAGCTCCACCCGCTGGTCACACTGAGACATTACACTGTTAGAGCTCCACCTGCTGGTCACACTGAGACATTACACTGTTAGAGCTCCACCCGCTGGTCACACTGAGACATTACACTTTTAGAGCTCCACCCGCTGGTCACACTGAGACATTACACTGTTAGAGCTCCACCCGCTGGTCACATTGAGACATTACACTGTTAGAGCTCCACCCGCTGGTCACACTGAGACATTACACTGTTAGAGCTCCACCCGCTGGTCACACTGAGACATTACACTGTTAGAGCTCCACCCGCTGGTCACACTGAGACATTACACTGTTACAGCTCCACCCGCTGGTCACACTGAGACATTACACTGTTAGAGCTCCACCCGCTGGTCTCAAAATTAGACATTACACTGTTAGAGCTCCACCCGCTGGTCACACTTAGACATTACACTGTTAGAGCTCCACCCGCTGGTCAGACTGAGACATTTCACTGTTAGAGCTCCACCCGCTGGTCACACTGAGACATTACACTGTTAGAGCTCCACCCGCTGGTCACACTGAGACATTACACTGTTAGAGCTCCACCCGCTGGTCACACTGAGACATACACTGAGACATTACACTGTTAGAGCTCCACCCGCTGGTCACACTGAGACATTACAATGTTAGAGCTCCACCCGCTGGTCACACTGAGACATTACACTGTTAGACATTACACTGTTAGAGCTCCACCTGCTGGTCACACTGAGACATTACACTGTTAGAGCTCCACCCGCTGGTCACACTGAGACATTACACTTTTAGAGCTCCACCCGCTGGTCACACTGAGACATTACACTGTTAGAGCTCCACCCGCTGGTCACATTGAGACATTACACTGTTAGAGCTCCACCCGCTGGTCACACTTAGACATTACACTGTTAGAGCTCCACCCGCTGGTCACACTGAGACATTACACTGTTAGAGCTCCACCCGCTGGTCACACTGAGACATTACACTGTTAGAGCTCCACCCGCTGGTCACACTGAGACATTACACTGTTAGAGCTCCACCCGCTGGTCACACTGAGACATTACACTGTTAGAGCTCCACCCGCTGGTCACATTGAGACATTACACTGTTAGAGCTCCACCCGCTGGTCACACTTAGACATTACACTGTTAGAGCTCCACCCGCTGGTCACACTGAGACATTACACTGTTAGAGCTCCACCCGCTGGTCACACTGAGACATTACACTGTTAGAGCTCCACCCGCTGGTCACACTGAGACATTACACTGTTAGAGCTCCACCCGCTGGTCACACTGAGACATACACTGAGACATTACACTGTTAGAGCTCCACCCGCTGGTCACACTGAGACATTACAATGTTAGAGCTCCACCCGCTGGTCACACTGAGACATTACACTGTTAGACATTACACTGTTAGAGCTCCACCTGCTGGTCACACTGAGACATTACACTGTTAGAGCTCCACCTGCTGGTCACACTGAGACATTACACTGTTAGAGCTCCACCCGCTGGTCACACTGAGACATTACACTGTTAGAGCTCCACCTGCTGGTCACACTGAGACATTACACTGTTAGAGCTCCACCTGCTGGTCACACTGAGACATACACTGAGACATTACACTGTTAGAGCTCCACCCGCTGGTCACACTGAGACATACACTGAGACATTACACTGTTAGAGCTCCACCCGCTGGTCACACTGAGATATTACACTGTTAGAGCTCCACCCGCTGGTCACACTGAGATATTACACTGTTAGAGCTCCACCCGCTGGTCACACTGAGATATTACACTGTTAGAGCTCCACCCGCTGGTCACACTTAGACATTACACTGTTAGAGCTCCACCCGCTGGTCACACT
Organism: Scomber japonicus; assembly: GCF_027409825.1. NCBI lineage: Eukaryota > Metazoa > Chordata > Actinopteri > Scombriformes > Scombridae > Scomber > Scomber japonicus. Next base: position 20,400 of record NW_026518565.1, on the reverse strand, counting down.
GAGACATTACACTGTTAGAGCTCCACCCGCTGGTCACACTGAGACATTACACTGTTAGAGCTCCACCCGCTGGTCACACTGAGACATTACACTGTTAGAGCTCCACCCGCTGGTCACACTGAGACATTACACTGTTAGAGCTCCACCCGCTGGTCACATTGAGACATTACACTGTTAGAGCTCCACCCGCTGGTCACACTTAGACATTACACTGTTAGAGCTCCACCCGCTGGTCACACTGAGACATTACACTGTTAGAGCTCCACCCGCTGGTCACACTGAGACATTACACTGTTAGAGCTCCACCCGCTGGTCACACTGAGACATTACACTGTTAGAGCTCCACCCGCTGGTCACACTGAGACATTACACTGTTAGAGCTCCACCCGCTGGTCACACTGAGACATTACACTGTTAGAGCTCCACCCGCTGGTCACACTGAGACATTACACTGTTAGAGCTCCACCCGCTGGTCACATTGAGACATTACACTGTTAGAGCTCCACCCGCTGGTCACACTTAGACATTACACTGTTAGAGCTCCACCCGCTGGTCACACTGAGACATTACACTGTTAGAGCTCCACCCGCTGGTCACACTGAGACATTACACTGTTAGAGCTCCACCCGCTGGTCACACTGAGACATTACACTGTTAGAGCTCCACCCGCTGGTCACATTGAGACATTACACTGTTAGAGCTCCACCCGCTGGTCACACTTAGACATTACACTGTTAGAGCTCCACCCGCTGGTCAGACTGAGACATTACACTGTTAGACATTACACTGTTAGAGCTCCACCTGCTGGTCACACTGAAACATTACACTGTTAGAGCTCCACCCGCTGGTCACACTGAGACATTACACTGTTAGAGCTCCACCCGCTGGTCACACTGAGACATTACACTGTTACAGCTCCACCCGCTGGTCACACTGAGACATTACACTGTTAGAGCTCCACCTGCTGGTCACACTGAGACATTACACTGTTAGAGCTCCACCCGCTGGTCACACTGAGACATTACACTTTTAGAGCTCCACCCGCTGGTCACACTGAGACATTACACTGTTAGAGCTCCACCCGCTGGTCACATTGAGACATTACACTGTTAGAGCTCCACCCGCTGGTCACACTGAGACATTACACTGTTAGAGCTCCACCCGCTGGTCACACTGAGACATTACACTGTTAGAGCTCCACCCGCTGGTCACACTGAGACATTACACTGTTACAGCTCCACCCGCTGGTCACACTGAGACATTACACTGTTAGAGCTCCACCCGCTGGTCTCAAAATTAGACATTACACTGTTAGAGCTCCACCCGCTGGTCACACTTAGACATTACACTGTTAGAGCTCCACCCGCTGGTCAGACTGAGACATTTCACTGTTAGAGCTCCACCCGCTGGTCACACTGAGACATTACACTGTTAGAGCTCCACCCGCTGGTCACACTGAGACATTACACTGTTAGAGCTCCACCCGCTGGTCACACTGAGACATACACTGAGACATTACACTGTTAGAGCTCCACCCGCTGGTCACACTGAGACATTACAATGTTAGAGCTCCACCCGCTGGTCACACTGAGACATTACACTGTTAGACATTACACTGTTAGAGCTCCACCTGCTGGTCACACTGAGACATTACACTGTTAGAGCTCCACCCGCTGGTCACACTGAGACATTACACTTTTAGAGCTCCACCCGCTGGTCACACTGAGACATTACACTGTTAGAGCTCCACCCGCTGGTCACATTGAGACATTACACTGTTAGAGCTCCACCCGCTGGTCACACTTAGACATTACACTGTTAGAGCTCCACCCGCTGGTCACACTGAGACATTACACTGTTAGAGCTCCACCCGCTGGTCACACTGAGACATTACACTGTTAGAGCTCCACCCGCTGGTCACACTGAGACATTACACTGTTAGAGCTCCACCCGCTGGTCACACTGAGACATTACACTGTTAGAGCTCCACCCGCTGGTCACATTGAGACATTACACTGTTAGAGCTCCACCCGCTGGTCACACTTAGACATTACACTGTTAGAGCTCCACCCGCTGGTCACACTGAGACATTACACTGTTAGAGCTCCACCCGCTGGTCACACTGAGACATTACACTGTTAGAGCTCCACCCGCTGGTCACACTGAGACATTACACTGTTAGAGCTCCACCCGCTGGTCACACTGAGACATACACTGAGACATTACACTGTTAGAGCTCCACCCGCTGGTCACACTGAGACATTACAATGTTAGAGCTCCACCCGCTGGTCACACTGAGACATTACACTGTTAGACATTACACTGTTAGAGCTCCACCTGCTGGTCACACTGAGACATTACACTGTTAGAGCTCCACCTGCTGGTCACACTGAGACATTACACTGTTAGAGCTCCACCCGCTGGTCACACTGAGACATTACACTGTTAGAGCTCCACCTGCTGGTCACACTGAGACATTACACTGTTAGAGCTCCACCTGCTGGTCACACTGAGACATACACTGAGACATTACACTGTTAGAGCTCCACCCGCTGGTCACACTGAGACATACACTGAGACATTACACTGTTAGAGCTCCACCCGCTGGTCACACTGAGACATTACACTGTTAGAGCTCCACCTGCTGGTCACACTGATACATTACACTGTTAGAGCTCCACCCGCTGGTCACACTGAGACATTACAATGTTAGAGCTCCACCCGCTGGTCACACTGAGACATTACACTGTTAGAGCTCCACCCGCTGGTCACACTGAGACATTACACTGTTAGAGCTCCACCCGCTGGTCACACTGAGACATTACACTGTTAGAGCTCCACCCGCTGGTCACACTGAGACATTACACTGTTAGAGCTCCACCCGCTGGTCACACTGAGACATTACACTGTTAGAGCTCCACCCGCTGGTCACACTGAGACATTACACTGTTAGAGCTCCACCCGCTGGTCACACTGAGACATTACACTGTTAGAGCTCCACCCGCTGGTCACACTGAGACATTACACTGTTAGAGCTCCACCTGCTGGTCACACTGAGACATTACACTGTTAGAGCTCCACCTGCTTGTCACACTGAGACATACACTGAGACATTACACTGTTAGAGCTCCACCCGCTGGTCACACTGAGACATACACTGAGACATTACACTGTTAGAGCTCCACCCGCTGGTCACACTGAGACATTACACTGTTAGAGCTCCACCTGCTGGTCACACTGATACATTACACTGTTAGAGCTCCACCCGCTGGTCACACTGAGACATTACAATGTTAGAGCTCCACCCGCTGGTCACACTGAGACATTACACTGTTAGAGCTCCACCCGCTGGTCACACTGAGACATTACACTGTTAGAGCTCCACCCGCTGGTCACACTGAGACATTACACTGTTAGAGCTCCACCCGCTGGTCACACTGAGACATTACACTGTTAGAGCTCCACCCGCTGGTCACACTGAGACATTACACTGTTAGAGCTCCACCTGCTGGTCACACTGAGACATTACACTGTTAGAGCTCCACCCGCTGGTGACACTGAGACATTACACTGTTAGAGCTCCACCCGCTGGTCACACTGAGACATTACACTGTTAGAGCTCCACCCGCTGGTCACACTGAGACATTACACTGTTAGAGCTCCACCCGCTGGTCACACTGAGACATTACACTGTTAGAGCTCCACCCGCTGGTCACACTGAGACATTACACTGTTAGAGCTCCACCCGCTGGTCACACTGAGACATTACACTGTTAGAGCTCCACCCGCTGGTCACACTGAGACATTACACTGTTAGAGCTCCACCCGCTGGTCACACTGAGACATACACTGAGACATTACACTGTTAGAGCTCCACCCGCTGGTCACACTGAGACATTACAATGTTAGAGCTCCACCCGCTGGTCACACTGAGACATTACACTGTTAGACATTACACTGTTAGAGCTCCACCTGCTGGTCACACTGAGACATTACACTGTTAGAGCTCCACCCGCTGGTCACACTGAGACATTACACTTTTAGAGCTCCACCCGCTGGTCACACTGAGACATTACACTGTTAGAGCTCCACCCGCTGGTCACATTGAGACATTACACTGTTAGAGCTCCACCCGCTGGTCACACTTAGACATTACACTGTTAGAGCTCCACCCGCTGGTCACACTGAGACATTACACTGTTAGAGCTCCACCCGCTGGTCACACTGAGACATTACACTGTTAGAGCTCCACCCGCTGGTCACACTGAGACATTACACTGTTAGAGCTCCACCCGCTGGTCACACTGAGACATTACACTGTTAGAGCTCCACCCGCTGGTCACACTGAGACATTACACTGTTAGAGCTCCACCCGCTGGTCACACTGAGACATTACACTGTTAGAGCTCCACCCGCTGGTCACATTGAGACATTACACTGTTAGAGCTCCACCCGCTGGTCACACTTAGACATTACACTGTTAGAGCTCCACCCGCTGGTCACACTGAGACATTACACTGTTAGAGCTCCACCCGCTGGTCACACTGAGACATTACACTGTTAGAGCTCCACCCGCTGGTCACACTGAGACATTACACTGTTAGAGCTCCACCCGCTGGTCACACTGAGACATACACTGAGACATTACACTGTTAGAGCTCCACCCGCTGGTCACACTGAGACATTACAATGTTAGAGCTCCACCCGCTGGTCACACTGAGACATTACACTGTTAGACATTACACTGTTAGAGCTCCACCTGCTGGTCACATTGAGACATTACACTGTTAGAGCTCCACCCGCTGGTCACACTTAGACATTACACTGTTAGAGCTCCACCCGCTGGTCACACTGAGACATTACACTGTTAGAGCTCCACCCGCTGGTCACACTGAGACATTACACTGTTAGAGCTCCACCCGCTGGTCACACTGAGACATTACACTGTTAGAGCTCCACCCGCTGGTCACACTGAGACATACACTGAGACATTACACTGTTAGAGCTCCACCCGCTGGTCACACTGAGACATTACACTTTTAGAGCTCCACCCGCTGGTCACACTGAGACATTACACTGTTAGAGCTCCACCCGCTGGTCACATTGAGACATTACACTGTTAGAGCTCCACCCGCTGGTCACACTTAGACATTACACTGTTAGAGCTCCACCCGCTGGTCACACTGAGACATTACACTGTTAGAGCTCCACCCGCTGGTCACACTGAGACATTACACTGTTAGAGCTCCACCCGCTGGTCACACTGAGACATTACACTGTTAGAGCTCCACCCGCTGGTCACACTGAGACATTACACTGTTAGAGCTCCACCCGCTGGTCACACTGAGACATTACACTGTTAGAGCTCCACCCGCTGGTCACACTGAGACATTACACTGTTAGAGCTCCACCCGCTGGTCACATTGAGACATTACACTGTTAGAGCTCCACCCGCTGGTCACACTTAGACATTACACTGTTAGAGCTCCACCCGCTGGTCACACTGAGACATTACACTGTTAGAGCTCCACCCGCTGGTCACACTGAGACATTACACTGTTAGAGCTCCACCCGCTGGTCACACTGAGACATTACACTGTTAGAGCTCCACCCGCTGGTCACACTGAGACATTACACTGTTAGAGCTCCACCCGCTGGTCACACTGAGACATTACACTGTTAGAGCTCCACCTGCTGGTCACACTGAGACATTACACTGTTAGAGCTCCACCCGCTGGTGACACTGAGACATTACACTGTTAGAGCTCCACCCGCTGGTCACACTGAGACATTACACTGTTAGAGCTCCACCCGCTGGTCACACTGAGACATTACACTGTTAGAGCTCCACCCGCTGGTCACACTGAGACATTACACTGTTAGAGCTCCACCCGCTGGTCACACTGAGACATTACACTGTTAGAGCTCCACCCGCTGGTCACACTGAGACATTACACTGTTAGAGCTCCACCCGCTGGTCACACTGAGACATTACACTGTTAGAGCTCCACCCGCTGGTCACACTGAGACATACACTGAGACATTACACTGTTAGAGCTCCACCCGCTGGTCACACTGAGACATTACAATGTTAGAGCTCCACCCGCTGGTCACACTGAGACATTACACTGTTAGACATTACACTGTTAGAGCTCCACCTGCTGGTCACACTGAGACATTACACTGTTAGAGCTCCACCCGCTGGTCACACTGAGACATTACACTTTTAGAGCTCCACCCGCTGGTCACACTGAGACATTACACTGTTAGAGCTCCACCCGCTGGTCACATTGAGACATTACACTGTTAGAGCTCCACCCGCTGGTCACACTTAGACATTACACTGTTAGAGCTCCACCCGCTGGTCACACTGAGACATTACACTGTTAGAGCTCCACCCGCTGGTCACACTGAGACATTACACTGTTAGAGCTCCACCCGCTGGTCACACTGAGACATTACACTGTTAGAGCTCCACCCGCTGGTCACACTGAGACATTACACTGTTAGAGCTCCACCCGCTGGTCACACTGAGACATTACACTGTTAGAGCTCCACCCGCTGGTCACACTGAGACATTACACTGTTAGAGCTCCACCCGCTGGTCACATTGAGACATTACACTGTTAGAGCTCCACCCGCTGGTCACACTTAGACATTACACTGTTAGAGCTCCACCCGCTGGTCACACTGAGACATTACACTGTTAGAGCTCCACCCGCTGGTCACACTGAGACATTACACTGTTAGAGCTCCACCCGCTGGTCACACTGAGACATTACACTGTTAGAGCTCCACCCGCTGGTCACACTGAGACATACACTGAGACATTACACTGTTAGAGCTCCACCCGCTGGTCACACTGAGACATTACAATGTTAGAGCTCCACCCGCTGGTCACACTGAGACATTACACTGTTAGACATTACACTGTTAGAGCTCCACCTGCTGGTCACACTGAGACATTACACTGTTAGAGCTCCACCTGCTGGTCACACTGAGACATTACACTGTTAGAGCTCCACCCGCTGGTCACACTGAGACATTACACTGTTAGAGCTCCACCTGCTGGTCACACTGAGACATTACACTGTTAGAGCTCCACCTGCTGGTCACACTGAGACATACACTGAGACATTACACTGTTAGAGCTCCACCCGCTGGTCACACTGAGACATACACTGAGACATTACACTGTTAGAGCTCCACCCGCTGGTCACACTGAGACATTACACTGTTAGAGCTCCACCTGCTGGTCACACTGATACATTACACTGTTAGAGCTCCACCCGCTGGTCACACTGAGACATTACAATGTTAGAGCTCCACCCGCTGGTCACACTGAGACATTACACTGTTAGAGCTCCACCCGCTGGTCTCAAAATTAGACATTACACTGTTAGAGCTCCACCCGCTGGTCACACTTAGACATTACACTGTTAGAGCTCCACCCGCTGGTCAGACTGAGACATTTCACTGTTAGAGCTCCACCCGCTGGTCACACTGAGACATTACACTGTTAGAGCTCCACCCGCTGGTCACACTGAGACATTACACTGTTAGAGCTCCACCCGCTGGTCACACTGAGACATACACTGAGACATTACACTGTTAGAGCTCCACCCGCTGGTCACACTGAGACATTACAATGTTAGAGCTCCACCCGCTGGTCACACTGAGACATTACACTGTTAGACATTACACTGTTAGAGCTCCACCTGCTGGTCACACTGAGACATTACACTGTTAGAGCTCCACCCGCTGGTCACACTGAGACATTACACTTTTAGAGCTCCACCCGCTGGTCACACTGAGACATTACACTGTTAGAGCTCCACCCGCTGGTCACATTGAGACATTACACTGTTAGAGCTCCACCCGCTGGTCACACTTAGACATTACACTGTTAGAGCTCCACCCGCTGGTCACACTGAGACATTACACTGTTAGAGCTCCACCCGCTGGTCACACTGAGACATTACACTGTTAGAGCTCCACCCGCTGGTCACACTGAGACATTACACTGTTAGAGCTCCACCCGCTGGTCACACTGAGACATTACACTGTTAGAGCTCCACCCGCTGGTCACATTGAGACATTACACTGTTAGAGCTCCACCCGCTGGTCACACTTAGACATTACACTGTTAGAGCTCCACCCGCTGGTCACACTGAGACATTACACTGTTAGAGCTCCACCCGCTGGTCACACTGAGACATTACACTGTTAGAGCTCCACCCGCTGGTCACACTGAGACATTACACTGTTAGAGCTCCACCCGCTGGTCACACTGAGACATACACTGAGACATTACACTGTTAGAGCTCCACCCGCTGGTCACACTGAGACATTACAATGTTAGAGCTCCACCCGCTGGTCACACTGAGACATTACACTGTTAGACATTACACTGTTAGAGCTCCACCTGCTGGTCACACTGAGACATTACACTGTTAGAGCTCCACCTGCTGGTCACACTGAGACATTACACTGTTAGAGCTCCACCCGCTGGTCACACTGAGACATTACACTGTTAGAGCTCCACCTGCTGGTCACACTGAGACATTACACTGTTAGAGCTCCACCTGCTGGTCACACTGAGACATACACTGAGACATTACACTGTTAGAGCTCCACCCGCTGGTCACACTGAGACATACACTGAGACATTACACTGTTAGAGCTCCACCCGCTGGTCACACTGAGACATTACACTGTTAGAGCTCCACCTGCTGGTCACACTGATACATTACACTGTTAGAGCTCCACCCGCTGGTCACACTGAGACATTACAATGTTAGAGCTCCACCCGCTGGTCACACTGAGACATTACACTGTTAGAGCTCCACCCGCTGGTCACACTGAGACATTACACTGTTAGAGCTCCACCCGCTGGTCACACTGAGACATTACACTGTTAGAGCTCCACCCGCTGGTCACACTGAGACATTACACTGTTAGAGCTCCACCCGCTGGTCACACTGAGACATTACACTGTTAGAGCTCCACCCGCTGGTCACACTGAGACATTACACTGTTAGAGCTCCACCCGCTGGTCACACTGAGACATTACACTGTTAGAGCTCCACCCGCTGGTCACACTGAGACATTACACTGTTAGAGCTCCACCTGCTGGTCACACTGAGACATTACACTGTTAGAGCTCCACCTGCTTGTCACACTGAGACATACACTGAGACATTACACTGTTAGAGCTCCACCCGCTGGTCACACTGAGACATACACTGAGACATTACACTGTTAGAGCTCCACCCGCTGGTCACACTGAGACATTACACTGTTAGAGCTCCACCTGCTGGTCACACTGATACATTACACTGTTAGAGCTCCACCCGCTGGTCACACTGAGACATTACAATGTTAGAGCTCCACCCGCTGGTCACACTGAGACATTACACTGTTAGAGCTCCACCCGCTGGTCACACTGAGACATTACACTGTTAGAGCTCCACCCGCTGGTCACACTGAGACATTACACTGTTAGAGCTCCACCCGCTGGTCACACTGAGACATTACACTGTTAGAGCTCCACCCGCTGGTCACACTGAGACATTACACTGTTAGAGCTCCACCCGCTGGTCACACTGAGACATTACACTGTTAGAGCTCCACCTGCTGGTCACACTGAGACATTACACTGTTAGAGCTCCACCCGCTGGTCACACTGAGACATTACACTGTTAGAGCTCCACCCGCTGGTCACACTGAGACATTACACTGTTAGAGCTCCACCCGCTGGTCACACTGAGACATTACACTGTTAGAGCTCCACCCGCTGGTCACACTGAGACATTACACTGTTAGAGCTCCACCCGCTGGTCACACTGAGACATTACACTGTTAGAGCTCCACCCGCTGGTCACACTGAGACATTACACTGTTAGAGCTCCACCCGCTGGTCACACTGAGACATTACACTGTTAGACATTACACTGTTAGAGCTCCACCCGCTGGTCACACTGAGACATTACACTGTTAGAGCTCCACCTGCTGGTCACACTGAGACATTACACTGTTAGAGCTCCACCCGCTGGTCACACTGAGTCATTACACTGTTAGAGCTCCACCTGCTGGTCACACTGAGTCATTACACTGTTAGAGCTCCACCCGCTGGTCACACTGAGACATTACACTGTTAGAGCTCCACCTGCTGGTCACACTGAGACATTACACTGTTAGAGCTCCACCTGCTGGTCACACTGAGACATTACACTGTTAGAGCTCCACCCGCTGGTCACACTGAGACATTACACTGTTAGACATTACACTGTTAGAGCTCCACCCGCTGGTCACACTGAGACATTACACTGTTAGAGCTCCACCTGCTGGTCACACTGAGACATTACGCTGTTAGAGCTCCACCTGCTGGTCACACTGAGACATTACACTGTTAGAGCTCCACCCGCTGGTCACACTGAGACATTACACTGTTAGACATTACACTGTTAGAGCTCCACTCGCTGGTCACACTGAGACATTACACTGTTAGAGCTCCACCCGCTGGTCACACTGAGACATTACACTGTTAGAGCTCCACCCGCTGGTCACACTGAGACATTACGCTGTTAGAGCTCCACCTGCTGGTCACACTGAGACATTACACTGTTAGAGCTCCACCCGCTGGTCACACTGAGACATTACACTGTTAGAGCTCCACCCGCTGGTCACACTGAGATATTACACTGTTAGAGCTCCACCCGCTGGTCACACTGAGATATTACACTGTTAGAGCTCCACCCGCTGGTCACACTTAGACATTACACTGTTAGAGCTCCACCCGCTGGTCACACTGAGACATTACACTGTTAGAGCTCCACCCGCTGGTCACACTGAGACATTACACTGTTAGAGCTCCACCCGCTGGTCACACTGAGACATTACACTGTTAGACATTACACTGTTAGAGCTCCACCCGCTGGTCACACTGAGACATTACACTGTTAGAGCTCCACCCGCTGGTCACACTGAGACATTACACTGTTAGAGCTCCACCCGCTGGTCACACTGAGACATTACACTGTTAGAGCTCCACCCGCTGGTCACACTGAGACATTACACTGTTAGAGCTCCACCCGCTGGTCACATTGAGACATTACACTGTTAGAGCTCCACCCGCTGGTCACACTTAGACATTACACTGTTAGAGCTCCACCCGCTGGTCACACTGAGACATTACACTGTTAGAGCTCCACCCGCTGGTCACACTGAGACATTACACTGTTAGAGCTCCACCCGCTGGTCACACTGAGACATTACACTGTTAGAGCTCCACCCGCTGGTCACACTGAGACATTACACTGTTAGAGCTCCACCCGCTGGTCACACTGAGACATTACACTGTTAGAGCTCCACCCGCTGGTCACACTGAGACATTACACTGTTAGAGCTCCACCCGCTGGTCACACTGAGACATTACACTGTTAGAGCTCCACCCGCTGGTCACACTGAGACATTACACTGTTAGAGCTCCACCCGCTGGTCACACTGAGACATTACACTGTTAGAGCTCCACCCGCTGGTCACACTGAGACATTACACTGTTAGAGCTCCACCCGCTGGTCACATTGAGACATTACACTGTTAGAGCTCCACCCGCTGGTCACACTTAGACATTACACTGTTAGAGCTCCACCCGCTGGTCACACTGAGACATTACACTGTTAGAGCTCCACCCGCTGGTCACACTGAGACATTACACTGTTAGAGCTCCACCCGCTGGTCACACTGAGACATTACACTGTTAGAGCTCCACCCGCTGGTCACACTGAGACATACACTGAGACATTACACTGTTAGAGCTCCACCCGCTGGTCACACTGAGACATTACAATGTTAGAGCTCCACCCGCTGGTCACACTGAGACATTACACTGTTAGACATTACACTGTTAGAGCTCCACCTGCTGGTCACACTGAGACATTACACTGTTAGAGCTCCACCTGCTGGTCACACTGAGACATTACACTGTTAGAGCTCCACCCGCTGGTCACACTGAGACATTACACTGTTAGAGCTCCACCTGCTGGTCACACTGAGACATTACACTGTTAGAGCTCCACCTGCTGGTCACACTGAGACATACACTGAGACATTACACTGTTAGAGCTCCACCCGCTGGTCACACTGAGACATACACTGAGACATTACACTGTTAGAGCTCCACCCGCTGGTCACACTGAGACATTACACTGTTAGAGCTCCACCTGCTGGTCACACTGATACATTACACTGTTAGAGCTCCACCCGCTGGTCACACTGAGACATTACAATGTTAGAGCTCCACCCGCTGGTCACACTGAGACATTACACTGTTAGAGCTCCACCCGCTGGTCTCAAAATTAGACATTACACTGTTAGAGCTCCACCCGCTGGTCACACTTAGACATTACACTGTTAGAGCTCCACCCGCTGGTCAGACTGAGACATTTCACTGTTAGAGCTCCACCCGCTGGTCACACTGAGACATTACACTGTTAGAGCTCCACCCGCTGGTCACACTGAGACATTACACTGTTAGAGCTCCACCCGCTGGTCACACTGAGACATACACTGAGACATTACACTGTTAGAGCTCCACCCGCTGGTCACACTGAGACATTACAATGTTAGAGCTCCACCCGCTGGTCACACTGAGACATTACACTGTTAGACATTACACTGTTAGAGCTCCACCTGCTGGTCACACTGAGACATTACACTGTTAGAGCTCCACCCGCTGGTCACACTGAGACATTACACTTTTAGAGCTCCACCCGCTGGTCACACTGAGACATTACACTGTTAGAGCTCCACCCGCTGGTCACATTGAGACATTACACTGTTAGAGCTCCACCCGCTGGTCACACTTAGACATTACACTGTTAGAGCTCCACCCGCTGGTCACACTGAGACATTACACTGTTAGAGCTCCACCCGCTGGTCACACTGAGACATTACACTGTTAGAGCTCCACCCGCTGGTCACACTGAGACATTACACTGTTAGAGCTCCACCCGCTGGTCACACTGAGACATTACACTGTTAGAGCTCCACCCGCTGGTCACATTGAGACATTACACTGTTAGAGCTCCACCCGCTGGTCACACTTAGACATTACACTGTTAGAGCTCCACCCGCTGGTCACACTGAGACATTACACTGTTAGAGCTCCACCCGCTGGTCACACTGAGACATTACACTGTTAGAGCTCCACCCGCTGGTCACACTGAGACATTACACTGTTAGAGCTCCACCCGCTGGTCACACTGAGACATACACTGAGACATTACACTGTTAGAGCTCCACCCGCTGGTCACACTGAGACATTACAATGTTAGAGCTCCACCCGCTGGTCACACTGAGACATTACACTGTTAGACATTACACTGTTAGAGCTCCACCTGCTGGTCACACTGAGACATTACACTGTTAGAGCTCCACCTGCTGGTCACACTGAGACATTACACTGTTAGAGCTCCACCCGCTGGTCACACTGAGACATTACACTGTTAGAGCTCCACCTGCTGGTCACACTGAGACATTACACTGTTAGAGCTCCACCTGCTGGTCACACTGAGACATACACTGAGACATTACACTGTTAGAGCTCCACCCGCTGGTCACACTGAGACATACACTGAGACATTACACTGTTAGAGCTCCACCCGCTGGTCACACTGAGACATTACACTGTTAGAGCTCCACCTGCTGGTCACACTGATACATTACACTGTTAGAGCTCCACCCGCTGGTCACACTGAGACATTACAATGTTAGAGCTCCACCCGCTGGTCACACTGAGACATTACACTGTTAGAGCTCCACCCGCTGGTCACACTGAGACATTACACTGTTAGAGCTCCACCCGCTGGTCACACTGAGACATTACACTGTTAGAGCTCCACCCGCTGGTCACACTGAGACATTACACTGTTAGAGCTCCACCCGCTGGTCACACTGAGACATTACACTGTTAGAGCTCCACCCGCTGGTCACACTGAGACATTACACTGTTAGAGCTCCACCCGCTGGTCACACTGAGACATTACACTGTTAGAGCTCCACCCGCTGGTCACACTGAGACATTACACTGTTAGAGCTCCACCTGCTGGTCACACTGAGACATTACACTGTTAGAGCTCCACCTGCTTGTCACACTGAGACATACACTGAGACATTACACTGTTAGAGCTCCACCCGCTGGTCACACTGAGACATACACTGAGACATTACACTGTTAGAGCTCCACCCGCTGGTCACACTGAGACATTACACTGTTAGAGCTCCACCTGCTGGTCACACTGATACATTACACTGTTAGAGCTCCACCCGCTGGTCACACTGAGACATTACAATGTTAGAGCTCCACCCGCTGGTCACACTGAGACATTACACTGTTAGAGCTCCACCCGCTGGTCACACTGAGACATTACACTGTTAGAGCTCCACCCGCTGGTCACACTGAGACATTACACTGTTAGAGCTCCACCCGCTGGTCACACTGAGACATTACACTGTTAGAGCTCCACCCGCTGGTCACACTGAGACATTACACTGTTAGAGCTCCACCCGCTGGTCACACTGAGACATTACACTGTTAGAGCTCCACCTGCTGGTCACACTGAGACATTACACTGTTAGAGCTCCACCCGCTGGTCACACTGAGACATTACACTGTTAGAGCTCCACCCGCTGGTCACACTGAGACATTACACTGTTAGAGCTCCACCCGCTGGTCACACTGAGACATTACACTGTTAGAGCTCCACCCGCTGGTCACACTGAGACATTACACTGTTAGAGCTCCACCCGCTGGTCACACTGAGACATTACACTGTTAGAGCTCCACCCGCTGGTCACACTGAGACATTACACTGTTAGAGCTCCACCCGCTGGTCACACTGAGACATTACACTGTTAGACATTACACTGTTAGAGCTCCACCCGCTGGTCACACTGAGACATTACACTGTTAGAGCTCCACCTGCTGGTCACACTGAGACATTACACTGTTAGAGCTCCACCCGCTGGTCACACTGAGTCATTACACTGTTAGAGCTCCACCTGCTGGTCACACTGAGTCATTACACTGTTAGAGCTCCACCCGCTGGTCACACTGAGACATTACACTGTTAGAGCTCCACCTGCTGGTCACACTGAGACATTACACTGTTAGAGCTCCACCTGCTGGTCACACTGAGACATTACACTGTTAGAGCTCCACCCGCTGGTCACACTGAGACATTACACTGTTAGACATTACACTGTTAGAGCTCCACCCGCTGGTCACACTGAGACATTACACTGTTAGAGCTCCACCTGCTGGTCACACTGAGACATTACGCTGTTAGAGCTCCACCTGCTGGTCACACTGAGACATTACACTGTTAGAGCTCCACCCGCTGGTCACACTGAGACATTACACTGTTAGACATTACACTGTTAGAGCTCCACTCGCTGGTCACACTGAGACATTACACTGTTAGAGCTCCACCCGCTGGTCACACTGAGACATTACACTGTTAGAGCTCCACCCGCTGGTCACACTGAGACATTACGCTGTTAGAGCTCCACCTGCTGGTCACACTGAGACATTACACTGTTAGAGCTCCACCCGCTGGTCACACTGAGACATTACACTGTTAGAGCTCCACCCGCTGGTCACACTGAGATATTACACTGTTAGAGCTCCACCCGCTGGTCACACTGAGATATTACACTGTTAGAGCTCCACCCGCTGGTCACACTTAGACATTACACTGTTAGAGCTCCACCCGCTGGTCACACTGAGACATTACACTGTTAGAGCTCCACCCGCTGGTCACACTGAGACATTACACTGT
Source organism: Scomber japonicus (assembly GCF_027409825.1). Classification (NCBI taxonomy): domain Eukaryota; kingdom Metazoa; phylum Chordata; class Actinopteri; order Scombriformes; family Scombridae; genus Scomber; species Scomber japonicus. The sequence goes on along the minus strand of NW_026518565.1, from coordinate 4,558 downwards.
TAGAGCTCCACCCGCTGGTCACACTGAGACATTACACTGTTAGACATTACACTGTTAGAGCTCCACCCGCTGGTCACACTGAGACATTACACTGTTAGAGCTCCACCCGCTGGTCACACTGAGACATTACACTGTTAGAGCTCCACCCGCTGGTCACACTGAGACATTACACTGTTAGAGCTCCACCCGCTGGTCACACTGAGACATTACACTGTTAGAGCTCCACCCGCTGGTCACATTGAGACATTACACTGTTAGAGCTCCACCCGCTGGTCACACTTAGACATTACACTGTTAGAGCTCCACCCGCTGGTCACACTGAGACATTACACTGTTAGAGCTCCACCCGCTGGTCACACTGAGACATTACACTGTTAGAGCTCCACCCGCTGGTCACACTGAGACATTACACTGTTAGAGCTCCACCCGCTGGTCACACTGAGACATTACACTGTTAGAGCTCCACCCGCTGGTCACACTGAGACATTACACTGTTAGAGCTCCACCCGCTGGTCACACTGAGACATTACACTGTTAGAGCTCCACCCGCTGGTCACATTGAGACATTACACTGTTAGAGCTCCACCCGCTGGTCACACTTAGACATTACACTGTTAGAGCTCCACCCGCTGGTCACACTGAGACATTACACTGTTAGAGCTCCACCCGCTGGTCACACTGAGACATTACACTGTTAGAGCTCCACCCGCTGGTCACATTGAGACATTACACTGTTAGAGCTCCACCCGCTGGTCACACTTAGACATTACACTGTTAGAGCTCCACCCGCTGGTCAGACTGAGACATTACACTGTTAGACATTACACTGTTAGAGCTCCACCTGCTGGTCACACTGAAACATTACACTGTTAGAGCTCCACCCGCTGGTCACACTGAGACATTACACTGTTAGAGCTCCACCCGCTGGTCACACTGAGACATTACACTGTTACAGCTCCACCCGCTGGTCACACTGAGACATTACACTGTTAGAGCTCCACCTGCTGGTCACACTGAGACATTACACTGTTAGAGCTCCACCCGCTGGTCACACTGAGACATTACACTTTTAGAGCTCCACCCGCTGGTCACACTGAGACATTACACTGTTAGAGCTCCACCCGCTGGTCACATTGAGACATTACACTGTTAGAGCTCCACCCGCTGGTCACACTGAGACATTACACTGTTAGAGCTCCACCCGCTGGTCACACTGAGACATTACACTGTTAGAGCTCCACCCGCTGGTCACACTGAGACATTACACTGTTACAGCTCCACCCGCTGGTCACACTGAGACATTACACTGTTAGAGCTCCACCCGCTGGTCACATTGAGACATTACACTGTTAGAGCTCCACCCGCTGATCACACTTAGACATTACACTGTTAGAGCTCCACCCGCTGGTCAGACTGAGACATTTCACTGTTAGAGCTCCACCCGCTGGTCACACTGAGACATTACACTGTTAGAGCTCCACCCGCTGGTCACACTGAGACATTACACTGTTAGAGCTCCACCCGCTGGTCACACTGAGACATACACTGAGACATTACACTGTTAGAGCTCCACCCGCTGGTCACACTGAGACATTACAATGTTAGAGCTCCACCCGCTGGTCACACTGAGACATTACACTGTTAGACATTACACTGTTAGAGCTCCACCTGCTGGTCACACTGAGACATTACACTGTTAGAGCTCCACCCGCTGGTCACACTGAGACATTACACTTTTAGAGCTCCACCCGCTGGTCACACTGAGACATTACACTGTTAGAGCTCCACCCGCTGGTCACATTGAGACATTACACTGTTAGAGCTCCACCCGCTGGTCACACTTAGACATTACACTGTTAGAGCTCCACCCGCTGGTCACACTGAGACATTACACTGTTAGAGCTCCACCCGCTGGTCACACTGAGACATTACACTGTTAGAGCTCCACCCGCTGGTCACACTGAGACATTACACTGTTAGAGCTCCACCCGCTGGTCACACTGAGACATTACACTGTTAGAGCTCCACCCGCTGGTCACATTGAGACATTACACTGTTAGAGCTCCACCCGCTGGTCACACTTAGACATTACACTGTTAGAGCTCCACCCGCTGGTCACACTGAGACATTACACTGTTAGAGCTCCACCCGCTGGTCACACTGAGACATTACACTGTTAGAGCTCCACCCGCTGGTCACACTGAGACATTACACTGTTAGAGCTCCACCCGCTGGTCACACTGAGACATACACTGAGACATTACACTGTTAGAGCTCCACCCGCTGGTCACACTGAGACATTACAATGTTAGAGCTCCACCCGCTGGTCACACTGAGACATTACACTGTTAGACATTACACTGTTAGAGCTCCACCTGCTGGTCACACTGAGACATTACACTGTTAGAGCTCCACCTGCTGGTCACACTGAGACATTACACTGTTAGAGCTCCACCCGCTGGTCACACTGAGACATTACACTGTTAGAGCTCCACCTGCTGGTCACACTGAGACATTACACTGTTAGAGCTCCACCTGCTGGTCACACTGAGACATACACTGAGACATTACACTGTTAGAGCTCCACCCGCTGGTCACACTGAGACATACACTGAGACATTACACTGTTAGAGCTCCACCCGCTGGTCACACTGAGACATTACACTGTTAGAGCTCCACCTGCTGGTCACACTGATACATTACACTGTTAGAGCTCCACCCGCTGGTCACACTGAGACATTACAATGTTAGAGCTCCACCCGCTGGTCACACTGAGACATTACACTGTTAGAGCTCCACCCGCTGGTCACACTGAGACATTACACTGTTAGAGCTCCACCCGCTGGTCACACTGAGACATTACACTGTTAGAGCTCCACCCGCTGGTCACACTGAGACATTACACTGTTAGAGCTCCACCCGCTGGTCACACTGAGACATTACACTGTTAGAGCTCCACCCGCTGGTCACACTGAGACATTACACTGTTAGAGCTCCACCCGCTGGTCACACTGAGACATTACACTGTTAGAGCTCCACCCGCTGGTCACACTGAGACATTACACTGTTAGAGCTCCACCTGCTGGTCACACTGAGACATTACACTGTTAGAGCTCCACCTGCTTGTCACACTGAGACATACACTGAGACATTACACTGTTAGAGCTCCACCCGCTGGTCACACTGAGACATTACACTGTTAGAGCTCCACCCGCTGGTCACACTGAGACATTACACTGTTAGAGCTCCACCCGCTGGTCACATTGAGACATTACACTGTTAGAGCTCCACCCGCTGGTCACACTTAGACATTACACTGTTAGAGCTCCACCCGCTGGTCACACTGAGACATTACACTGTTAGAGCTCCACCCGCTGGTCACACTGAGACATTACACTGTTAGAGCTCCACCCGCTGGTCACACTGAGACATTACACTGTTAGAGCTCCACCCGCTGGTCACACTGAGACATACACTGAGACATTACACTGTTAGAGCTCCACCCGCTGGTCACACTGAGACATTACAATGTTAGAGCTCCACCCGCTGGTCACACTGAGACATTACACTGTTAGACATTACACTGTTAGAGCTCCACCTGCTGGTCACACTGAGACATTACACTGTTAGAGCTCCACCTGCTGGTCACACTGAGACATTACACTGTTAGAGCTCCACCCGCTGGTCACACTGAGACATTACACTGTTAGAGCTCCACCTGCTGGTCACACTGAGACATTACACTGTTAGAGCTCCACCTGCTGGTCACACTGAGACATACACTGAGACATTACACTGTTAGAGCTCCACCCGCTGGTCACACTGAGACATACACTGAGACATTACACTGTTAGAGCTCCACCCGCTGGTCACACTGAGACATTACACTGTTAGAGCTCCACCTGCTGGTCACACTGATACATTACACTGTTAGAGCTCCACCCGCTGGTCACACTGAGACATTACAATGTTAGAGCTCCACCCGCTGGTCACACTGAGACATTACACTGTTAGAGCTCCACCCGCTGGTCACACTGAGACATTACACTGTTAGAGCTCCACCCGCTGGTCACACAGACATTACACTGTTAGAGCTCCACCCGCTGGTCACACTGAGACATTACACTGTTAGAGCTCCACCTGCTGGTCACACTGAGACATTACACTGTTAGAGCTCCACCCGCTGGTCACACTGAGACATTACACTGTTAGAGCTCCACCTGCTGGTCACACTGAGACATTACACTGTTAGAGCTCCACCTGCTGGTCACACTGAGACATACACTGAGACATTACACTGTTAGAGCTCCACCCGCTGGTCACACTGAGACATACACTGAGACATTACACTGTTAGAGCTCCACCCGCTGGTCACACTGAGACATTACACTGTTAGAGCTCCACCTGCTGGTCACACTGATACATTACACTGTTAGAGCTCCACCCGCTGGTCACACTGAGACATTACAATGTTAGAGCTCCACCCGCTGGTCACACTGAGACATTACACTGTTAGAGCTCCACCCGCTGGTCACACTGAGACATTACACTGTTAGAG
>NW_026518564.1:30000-31307 GCF_027409825.1 Scomber japonicus | reverse complement strand
TTGCCCTCCTTCTCCTCTTCCTCCTCCATCCCCCACCTCCTCCTTCCTCCTCCTCTTCCTCCTTCTCTTCCTCCTCCATCCCCCCACCTCCTCCTTCCTCTTCCTCCTCCATCCCCCACCTCCTCCTTCCTCTTCCTCCTCCCTCTTCTCTCCTCCTTCTCCCCCTCCTCTCTCCTCCTCCTCCTCACCCACCCTCCTCATCCTCCTCTTCCTCCTCCCCCTTTCTCTCCTCTTCTCCTCTTCCTCCCCCTTCTCTCCTCCTCCTCTTCCTCCCCCTTCTCTCCTCTTCCTTCTCCTCCCCTCATCCTCCTCCTCATCTCCATCCTCCTCTTCCTCCTCCCCTTCTCTTCCTCCTCCCCCTTCTCTCCTCTTCCTCCTCCCCCTTCTCTCCTCATCCTCTTCCTCCTCCCCCTTCCCCCTCCTCCTCATCTTCATCCTCCCCCTTCTCTCCTCCTCCTCTTCCTCTTCCTCCTCCCCTCTTCCTCTTCCTCCTCCTCCCCCTTCTCTCCTCTTCCTCCTCCCCCTTCTCTCCTCCTCTTCCTCCTCTCCCTCCTCCACCTCCTCCTTCTCTTCCTCCTCCCCCTTCTCTCCTCTTCCTCCTCCTTCCTCCTCCTCATCTTCCTCCTCTCCTCCTCCTCCTCCCTCCTCCCCCCTCCTCCCCTCTTCCTCCTCCCTCCTCCTCTTCCCCCACCTCCTCCTCCTCCTCCTCCTCTTCCTCACCTGGTTCTTGCGGTAGTCCTCCTGGGAGTGCCTCAGGACTCTGTAGCAGAGTCTGAACATGTACTGGTAGGGAGAGTTCTTCTGGTCGGCCAGCTCCTCCAGACGCAGCAGAGGCCCCTCCCCTCCCCCCCGGTCCTTAAAGGGAGCCTTCAGGATGCCAAAGATCTGCACACACACACACACACACACACACACAGAGACACACACACACACACACACACACACACGCACACACACACACACACACACACACACGCACACACACACACACACACACACACACACACACAGAGACACACACACACAGACACACACACACACACACACACACACACACACACACACACACACACGCACACACCTTAACTTGAGTCTCCTGTGTATTGTTCAGGCGGGGAGTACCTGTCGTCTGAAATGAAGCCAACCAGGAAGTAACTTAGAGCTGCATTCTATCAAAAGGCCACCAGGGGGCGACCGTCTCTATACAAGTCAATGGAGAATTCACCAACTTCTCACTTGATTTCTAACCTCAGTAAACGTTTTCAAAATGTGTTTATGGTCTCAATCGCTAGTTTAAAGCCTTCTTC
>NW_026518563.1:22500-31626 GCF_027409825.1 Scomber japonicus | reverse complement strand
CTGCCTCTCTGTCCCGACTCTGTTTGAGGGGAAATGTAATTAGATGAAGCTGCTCTTTCCTTCCTCCCTTCCTTCCTTCCCTCCTTCCTCCTTTCCTTCCTCCCTTCCTTCCTTCCCTCCTTCCTCCTTTCCTTCCTCCTTCCTTCTCCTCACAGGTCGAGCTGCGGTTTCCCTCCCTCCCTCCTTACTCCTTTCCTCCTTCCTCCTATCCTTCGTGCCTTCCTTCCTTTCTCCTTTCCTTTGTCCCTTCTTTCTCTCCTTCCCTCCCTCCTTACTCCTTTCCTTCGTCCATTCCTTCCTTCCCTCCTTAGACTGAAGCATCTCCTCCTCTCCTCCCTGTTTACTCACAGCTGCCCTCTCTGTCCCGACTCTGTTTGAGGGGGAAATGTAATTAGATGAAGCTGCTCTTTGCTTTGTGAAATGAAGCAGCTCAGTAAACAGCAGCAGCAGCTCTCACTTGATTTACTGATGTTAATATGTGACATGAGTCTAAACCTGCTCTGCCCTTCAAAATAAAAGAGTTGCTCGCTTGATTCAGAATAAAAAAAAAGTACTCTACTGTAGGACAGTTTTTTATATAAAGTAGTATAAACTAGCTAACTGTATATAAAGTAGTATAAACTAGCTAACTGTATATAAAGTAGTATAAACTAGCTAACTGTATATAAAGTAGTGTAAACTAGCTAACTGTATATAAAGTAGTATAAACTAGCTAACTGTATATAAAGTAGTATAAACTAGCTAACTGTATATAAAGTAGTGTAAACTAGCTAACTGTATATAAAGTAGTGTAAACTAGCTAACTGTATATAAAGTAGTGTAAACTAGCTAACTGTATATAAAGTAGTATAAACTAGCTAACTGTATATAAAGTAGTAAACTAGCTAACTGTATATAAAGTAGTGTAAACTAGCTAACTGTATATAAAGTAGTGTAAACTAGCTAACCGTATATAAAGTAGTATAAACTAGCTAATCGTATATAAAGTAGTATAAACTGTATATAAAGTAGTGTAAACTAGCTAACTGTATATAAAGTAGTGTAAACTAGCTAACTGTATATAAAGTAGTATAAACTAGCTAACTGTATATAAAGTAGTATAAACTAGCTAACTGTATATAAAGTAGTGTAAACTAGCTAACTGTATATAAAGTAGTGTAAACTAGCTAACTGTATATAAAGTAGTGTAAACTAGCTAACTGTATATAAAGTAGTGTAAACTAGCTAACTGTATATAAAGTAGTATAAACTAGCTAACCGTATATAAAGTAGTATAAACTAGCTAATCGTATATAAAGTAGTATAAACTAGCTAACTGTATATAAAGTAGTATAAACTAGCTAACTGTATATAAAGTAGTGTAAACTAGCTAACTGTATATAAAGTAGTATAAACTAGCTAACTGTATATAAAGTAGTGTAAACTAGCTAACTGTATATAAAGTAGTATAAACTGTATATAAAGTAGTGTAAACTAGCTAACTGTATATAAAGTAGTATAAACTAGCTAACCGTATATAAAGTAGTGTAAACTAGCTAACCGTATATAAAGTAGTATAAACTAGCTAACTGTATATAAAGTAGTGTAAACTAGCTAACCGTATATAAAGTAGTATAAACTAGCTAACTGTATATAAAGTAGTGTAAACTAGCTAACTGTATATATAGTAGTATAAACTAGCTAACTGTATATAAAGTAGTGTAAACTAGCTAATTGTATATAAACTAGTGTAAACTAGCTAACTGTATATAAAGTAGTATAAACTAGCTAACTGTATATAAAGTAGTATAAACTAGCTAACTGTATATAAAGTAGTGTAAACTAGCTAACTGTATATAAAGTAGTATAAACTAGCTAACTGTATATAAAGTAGTGTAAACTAGCTAACTGTATATAAAGTAGTATAAACTAGCTAACTGTATATAAAGTAGTATAAACTAGCTAACTGTATATAAAGTAGTGTAAACTAGCTAACTGTATATAAAGTAGTATAAACTAGCTAACTGTATATAAAGTAGTATAAACTAGCTAACTGTATATAAAGTAGTGTAAACTAGCTAACTGTATAAGTAATAGTGTAAACTAGCTAACTGTATATAAAGTAGTATAAACTGTATATAAAGTAGTGTAAACTAGCTAACTGTATATAAAGTAGTATAAACTAGCTAACCGTATATAAAGTAGTGTAAACTAGCTAACTGTATATAAAGTAGTATAAACTCGCTAACTGTATATAAAGTAGTATAAACTAGCTAACCGTATATAAAGTAGCGTAAACTAGCTAACTGTATATAAAGTAGTATAAACTAGCTAACTGTATATAAAGTAGCGTAAACTAGCTAACTGTATATAAAGTAGTATAAACTAGCTAACTGTATATAAAGTAGTGTAAACTAGCTAACTGTATATAAAGTAGTAAACTAGCTAACTGTATATAAAGTAGTGTAAACTAGCTAACTGTATATAAAGTAGTATAAACTAGCTAACTGTATATAAAGTAGTATAAACTAGCTAACCGTATATAAAGTAGCGTAAACTAGCTAACTGTATATAAAGTAGTATAAACTAGCTAACCGTATATAAAGTAGTAAACTAGCTAACTGTATATAAAGTAGTAAACTAGCTAACTGTATATAAAGTAGTAAACTAGCTAACTGTATATAAAGTAGTAAACTAGCTAACTGTATAATAAAGTAGTAAACTAGCTAACTGTATATAAAGTAGTATAAACTAGCTAACTGTATATAAAGTAGTGTAAACTAGCTAACTGTATATAAAGTAGTATAAGACCTAGCTAACCGTATATAAAGTAGTATAAACTAGCTAACTGTATATAAAGTAGTATAAACTAGCTAACTGTATATAAAGTAGTATAAACTAGCTAACTGTTAATATAAAGTAGTGTAAACTAGCTAACTGTATAAAAAGTAGTATAAACTAGCTAACTGTATATAAAGTAGCTATAAACTAGCTAACTGTATAAACTAGCTAACTGTATAAAGTAGTATAAACTAGCTAACTGTATATAAAGTAGTATAAACTAGCTAACTGTATATAAAGTAGTATAAACTAGCTAACTGTATATAAAGTAGTGTAAACTAGCTAACTGTATATATCCCTCCTTTCCTTCGTCCCTTCCTTCTCTCCTTCCTCCTTTCCTTCGTCCCTTCCTTCCTTCCCTCCATACTCCTTTCCTTCGTCCCTTCCTTCTCTCCTTCCCTCCCTCCTTCCTCCTTTCCTTCATCCCTTCCTTCCCTCTTTCCCTCCCTTCTTCCTCCTTTCCTTCATCCCTTCCTTCCCTCCTTCCCTCACCTCCTTCCTCCTTTCCTTCGTCCCTTCCTTCTCCTCACAGGTGGAGCGCTGCGGTTTCCCTCCCTCCTTACTCCTTTCCTTCATCCCTTCCTTCCCTCTTTCCCTCCCTCCTTACTCCTTTCCTTCATCCCTTCCTTCCCTCCTTCCCTCCCTCCTTCCTCCTTTCCTTCATCCTTTCCTTCTCTCCTTCCCTCTCTCCTTCCCTCCCTCCTTCCTCCTTTCCTTCGTACGCTTCCTTCTCTCCCTCCCTCTCTCCTTCTCCTTTCCTTCCTCCCTTCCTTCTCCTCACAGATCCAGGGTAGTATCTGTGTCAGCAGGAGGCCGACCGTGAGGAACTCTTCTTCTTCTACTTCTTCTTCTTCTTCTTCTTCTTCTTCTTCTTCTTCTTCTTCTTCTTCTTCTCCTTCTTCTTCTTCTTCTTCTTCTTCTTCTTCTTCTTCTTCTCCTTCTTCTACTTCTTCTTCTTCTTCTTCTTCTTCTTCTTCTTCTTCTACTTCTTCTTCTTCTTCTTCTTCTTCTTCTTCTTCTTCTTCTTCTTCTTCTTCTTCTCCTTCTTCTTCTTCTTCTTGTCCTTCTTTCAACTCTGTGTAGAAATGTTGACTCTGATTATTCCAGTGTTGCTTTAACTTCTTCCTCACAGCGCTGGTGTTTGTCACATTATAATAAAACATGATTCTTCAGATTATAAAGCTGACAGCCACAGTTTGACCCTCCTGTAGTCCTCCATCTCTTCTTTCCTTCCTTCTCTCCTTCCTTCCCTTCCTCTCTTTATTTTTCCTTCGTTCTTCCCTTCCTTCCCTCTTTCTTTGCTCACTTCCTTCCTTCCTTCCTTCCTTCATCCCTACCTCTTTCTCTCACTCCTTCCTCCTTTCCTTTGTCCCTTCCTTCCTTCCTCCTTTCCTTCGTCCCCTTCCTTCTCTCCTTCCTTCCTTCCTTCCTTCCTTCCTCCTTTCCTTCGTCCCTCCTTACTCCTTTCAATCCTTCCTTCTTTCCTTCCTTCCTTCCTTCTTTCCTTCTTCCTCGCTCCTTTCCTTTCTTCCTTCTTTCCTCTTTCCCTCCTTCCCTCCTTCCTTCCTCCCTTCCGCCTTCTCTCCCTCCTTACTCCTTTCAATCCTTCCTTCTTTCCTGCTGTCCTTCCTTCCTCTGTCCTTCCTTCCTTCCTTCCTCCCTTTCTTCCTTGCTTCCATCCTCCTTTCCTTCATCCCTTCCTCCTCTCCTTCCTTCCTTCCTTCCTTCCTTTTTTCCTTCTCTCCTTCCTTCCTTCCTTCCTTCCTTCTTCCTCGCTCCTTTCCTTTCTTCCTTCTTTCCTCTTTCCCTCCTTACTCCTTTCCTCCTTCCTTCCTTCCTTCCTCCTTCTCTCCCCCTTGCTCCTTCCAATCCTTCCTTCCTTCCTTCCTCCTTTCCTTCCTTCCTTCCTTCTCTCCTTATTTCCTTCCTTCCTTCCTTCCTTCCTCCCTTCCTCCTTCTCTCCCTCCTTACTCCTTTCAATCCTTCTCTCCTTCCTTCCTTCCCTCCTTACTCCTTTCAATCCTTCCTTCCTTCCTTCCTTCCTTCCTCCATTCCTCCTTCTCTCCCTCCTTACTCCTTTCAATCATTCCTTCCTTCCTTCCTTCCTCCCTTCCTCCTTCTCTCCCTCCTTACTCCTTTTAATCCTTCCTTCCTTCCTTCTCTCCTTCCTTCCTTCATTCCTTCCTTCCTTCCTTCCTCCTTCTCTCCCTCCTTACTCCTTTCAATCCTTCCTTCCTTCCTCCCTTCCTCCTTCTCTCCCTCCTTACTCCTTTCAATCCTTCCTTCTTTCCTGCTGTCCTTCCTTCCTCTGTCCTTCCTTCCTTCCTTCCTCCCTTTCTTCCTTGCTTCCATCCTCCTTTCCTTCATCCCTTCCTTCTCCCCTTCCTTCCTTCCTTCCTTCTCTCCTTATTTCCTTCCTTCCTTCCTTCCTTCCTTCCTTCCTCCTTCTCTCCCTCCTTACTCCTTTCAATCCTTCCTTCCTTCCTCCCTTCCCCCTTCTCTCCCTCCTTACTCCTTTCAATCCTTCCTTCCTTCCTTCCTTCCTTCCTCCTTTCCATCACCCCTTCCTTCTCTCCTTATTTCCTTCTTTCATTCCTCCTTTCCTTCCTTCCCTCCTTCGTTCCTTCCTTCCTTCCTTCCTTCCTTCCTCCCTTCCTCCTTCTCTCCCTCCTTACTCCTTTCAATCCTTCCTTCCTTCCTTCCTTCCTCCCTTCCTTCCTTCCTTCCTCCCTCCCTTCCTCCTTCTCTCCCTCCCTTACTCCTTTCAATCCTTCCTCCCTTTCTTCCTTCTCTCCTTCCTTCCTTCCTTCCTTCCTCCTTTCCATCGTCCCTTCCTTCTCTCCTTATTTCCTTCCTTCATTCCTCCTTTCCTTCCTCCCTTCCTTCCTTCCTTCCTTCCTCCTTTCCATCGTCCCTTCCTTCTCTCCTTATTTCCTTCCTTCATTCCTCCTTTCCTTCCTCCCTTCCTTCCTTCCTTCCTTCCTTCCTTCCTCCTTCTCTCTCTCCTTACTCCTTTCAATCCTTCCTTCCTTCCTTCCTTCCTCTTTCCCTCCCTCCCTCCGTCCTTACTCCTTTCCTCCTTCCTTCCTTCCTTCCTTCCTTCCTCCATTCCTCCTTCTCTCCCTCCATTCCTCCTTCTCTCCCTCCTTACTCCTTTCAATCCTTCTCTCCTTCCTTCCTTCCCTCCTTACTCCTTTTAATCCTTCCTCCCTTCCTTCCTTCTCTCCTTTCTTCCTTCCCTCCTTACTCCTTTCAATCCTTCCTTCCTTCCTTCCTCCCTCCCTTCCTTCCTTCTCTCCTTCCTTCCAGAGTATAAACCTGTAGAGTAGTGATATTATCCAGAACAGTCCTGAGAGATTTTTGAAATGAGCCTAAAAAATGTGAAAAACCACTAAAACCTTTTGTGCAACCAACATCTCTCTCTCTGTCTTTATCTGGACACATTTAAACTGTTAGACTCATATTCTAGCTCAGCGGGGGGGGGGGGGGGGGGGGGGGGCAGGGGGGGGGGCAGGGGGGGGGGGGGCCTGAGGTCAGCGTCCAGCAGCTTTATATTTAACTCTGAGTGTTTGTGGCCGAGCCACCGCATGGATTCAACTACTAAGTGATCCATCTGTAACAATAACTGCTCCTAGACCCTTCCTTCCTTCCTCCCTTCCTTCCTTCCTCCCTTCCTTCCTCCCTTCCTCCCTTCCTTCCTCCCTTCCTTCCTTCCTTCCTCCCTCTTTCCCTCCCTCCCTCCCTCCCTACTCCTTTCCTCCTTTTAATGTCTGTCCTCTCTCACTCTCTCACTGCTTGGATTCATCTTCATTCCTTCCTTCCCTCCTTCCTTCCTTCCTTCCTTCCTTCCTTCTGTCCTCTTTCCCTCCCTCCCTCCTTACTCCTTTCCTCCTTCCTTCCTTCCTTCCTTCCTCTTTCCCTCCCTCCCTCCCTCCCTCCCTCCCTCCTTACTCTTTGGATTCATCTACTAAGTGATCCATCTGTAACAATAACTGCTCCTATAATCCTTCCTTCCTTCCTCCCTTCCTTCCTTCCTTCCTCCCTTCCTCCTTCTCTCCTAAAACCTTTGACCTGATTCTCTCTCTCACTCACATCTAAAACATAACAGCACACAACCAACACAAATGATTACCCAATCTGTGAATGATGCATTTGAAAGTCAAATTTTAAAAGTAGCTCTTAAAAAAAGAAAAGTGAATGTTGAGTGAATTTGGTAACCATGGTGACGCTTTCCGTTTACAACTTCAGCGAATTCATTAACGCTTCGATTCACACCTGAGAGAGTGTCTTCTCCTTAGAGATGACGACATAACTCAGCGGGTAGAGCGCCCGCCCCATGTGTTGAGGCTATAGTCCTCGTTGCAGTTTCCTTCCCTCCTTACTCCTTTCCTTTCCTTCCTCCTTTCCTTTGTCCCTTCCTTCTCCTCACAGGTCGAGCTCTGTGGTTTCCTTCCCTCCTTACTCCTTTCCTTTCCTTCCTCCTTTCCTTCCTCCCTTCCTCCTTTCCTTCGTCCCTTCCTTCTCCTCACAGGTCGAGCTCTGCGGTTTCCCTCCATCCCTCCTTCCTCCTTTCCTTCGTCCCTTCCTTCCTTCCCTCCTTACTCCTTTCCTTCGTCCCTTCGTCCCTTCCTTCCTTCCCTCCTTACTCCTTTCCTTCATCCCTTCGTCCCTTCCTTCCTTCTCTCCTTCCTCCTTTCCTTCTCTCCTTCCTCCTTTCCTTCGTCCCTTCCTTCCTTCCCTCCTTACTCCTTTCCTTCGTCCCTTCCTTCTCTCCTTCCCTCCCTCCTTCCTCCTTTCCTTCGTACCTTCCTTCTCTCCCTCCCTCCCTCCCTTCCTTCTCCTCACAGGTCCCCCGGTTCGAATCCCGAGCCGAGCGGTCTTATCCTGCGGGTCATTCCCCCCCTCTCCGCCTGCTGTTTCCTGTCTATCTCTACTAACCTCTACATTAAAGGCAAAAAAAGCCCAAAAAAATATACTTAAAAAAAAACTACACTATTCAAACTTCTCCCCTGTCTGAAAGGTGCAAGATATCAGACAGCAGTTATGCCCTGAGATTCAGAATTTCTGGTGTTCGATTTTCAGATGGTACTCCCATGCACTTAAAAATAAACCTGGACCCTGATCCTGAAACCGCTTTACTTGGCATCTCTAACACTTTAGAGAACATGGGTCGAAATGAGATGCATTTTGAAAATGTGGAAATCTGACTCACCACCTGAATTCGAAGCCTGGCTGAGGGAGCTGGTTCTCCCACAGACTGTATAAAAGAAATGGACGTAACATCCGTGTCGTCACCCATTGGTTTGTGGACTGCTGCTCGGAAGCCAATAGTTTCTAATCTGGGCAGCGCCATCTTGAAAATTTCAGGTGCATGCTGGGAAAAATAAAAACACGGATTCTACTTATATGGGCATGAGGCGGAGCCATGGGCGGAGCGGGGGGGTTGCTATGGTTACGAGGGCTGGAAGGAAAGAATGAACGAGAGGAAGGAAGGAAAAGAAGACAGGAAGGAAAGATGGAAGGAAGGAAGGAAGGAAGGAAGGAAGGAAGCGGGGAGGTTGCTATGGTTACGAGGGCTGGATCTGGAGGACATTGGTCAATCAACCTGTCAATCAGGACGTAGCCCCGCCCCCTAATGCATACCCTGCTTTATCGTCACATATAAAATCAGGGAGGCCAAAATGTCCCAAATGAACATCATACTGCATTGAAGAAGGCTTTAAACTAGCGATTGAGACCATAAACACATTTTGAAAACGTTTACTGAGGTTAGAAATCAAGTGAGAAGTTGGTGAATTCTCCATTGACTTGTATAGAGACGGTCGCCCCCTGGTGGCCTTTTGATAGAATGCAGCTCTAAGTTACTTCCTGGTTGGACCGGAACTCCTGGAGTACAAAAAAAAAGAAAAGAAATGACGACATAACGTGATTTCACAACCGAACCGGACACACGCAGGTTAATCTGACCCTGAGTAAAATGATAAACTGCAAATCAGGTTAAAAATTAATCTGAATCTGAAACATTTCTCAGGAATCTCTAACGACGTCTGACAGGCGTGAACAATAATGTCCTGAGGGAGTTTCAGGTGTGAAGAGACTGACAGCAGATAACACACACACACAGACACACACACACACACACACACACACACACACACACACACACACACACACACACACACACACATACACACACACACACACACACACACACACAGACTGACAGCAGATAAACTCATCAGAACGCCTTTAAGGTTCCCAGAGACACACACACACACACACACAGAGACACACACATATACACAC
>NW_026518563.1:12500-20000 GCF_027409825.1 Scomber japonicus | reverse complement strand
CACTAACACACACTAACGCACACTAACACACACTAACACACACTAACGCACACTAACGCACACTAACACACACTAACACACACTAACACACACTAACGCACACTAACACACACATACACACACACTAACACACACTAAAGCACACTAACACACACTAACACACACTAACGCACACTAACGCACACTAACACACACACTAACACACACTAACACACACTAACACACACTAACACACACTAACACACACTAACACACACTAACGCACACTAACACACACTAACACACACACATACACACACTAACGTACACTAACACACACTAACACACACTAACACACACTAACACACACTAACACACACTAACACACGCTAACACACACACACACACACACACACTAACACACACTAACGCACACTAACACACACTAACACACACTCACACACACTAACACACACTAACGCACACTAACGCACACTAACACACACTAACACACACTAACGCACACTAACGCACACTAACGCACACTAACACACACTAACGCACACTAACGCACACTAACACACACTAACACACACTAACGCACACTAACGCACACTAACACACACTAACGCACACTAACACACACTAACACACACTAACACACACACTAACACACACTAACACACACTAACACACACTAACACACACTAACACACACACTAACACACACTAACACACACTAACGCACAATAACACACACTAACGCACACTAACGCACAATAACACACACTAACACACACTAACACACACTAACACACACTAACGCACACTAACGCACAATAACACACACTAACACACACTAACACACACTAACACACACTAACACACACTAACGCACACTAACACACACTAACGCACAATAACACACACTAACGCACACTAACGCACAATAACACACACTAACACACACTAACACACACTAACACACACTAACACACACTAACGCACACTAACACACACTAACGCACACTAACACACACTAACACACACTAACACACACTAACACACACACTAACACACACTAACACACACTAACGCACACTAACACACACACATACACACACTAACGCACACTATCACACACTAACACACACTAACACACACTAACACACACTAACGCACACACTAACACACACACTAACGCACACTAACGCACACTAACGCACACTAACGCACACTAACGCACACTAACACACACTAACACACACACATACACACACACTGACACACACTAACACACACTAACACACACTAACACACACTAACACACACTAACACACACTAACACACACACATACACACACACTGACACACACTAACACACACTAACACACACTAACACACACTAACACACACACATACACACACACTGACACACACTAACACACACTAACACACACTAACACACACTAACGCACACTAACGCACACTAACGCACACATACACACACACTGACACACACTAACGCACACTAACGCACACTAACGCACACTAACACACACTAACGCACACTAACGCACACTAACACACACTAACACACACTAACGCACACTAACGCACACTAACACACACTAACACACAGGAACACACACTAACACACAGGAACACACACTAACACACAGGAACACACACTAACACACACTAACACACACTAACACACACATACACACACTAACGCACACTAACGCACACTAACGCACACTAACACACACTAACACACACTAACGCACACTAACGCACACTAACGCACACTAACACACACTAACACACACTAACACACACATACACACACTAACGCACACTAACACACACTAACGCACACTAACACGCACACTAACGCACACTAACGCACACTAACACACACTAACACACACTAACACGCACACTAACGCACACTAACACATACTAACACACACTAACACACACTAACACACACTAACACACACTAACGCACACTAACGCACACTAACACACACACTAACACACACTAACGCACACTAACGCACACTAACGCACACTAACGCACACTAACACACACTAACACACACTAACGCACACTAACACACACTAACGCACACTAACACACACTAACACACACTAACGCACACTAACGCACACTAACGCACACTAACGCACACTAACACACACTAACGCACACTAACGCACACTAACGCACACTAACACACACTAACACACTAACACACACTAACACACACTAACACACACTAACACACACACTAACACACACACTAACACACACTAACGCACACTAACGCACACTAACGCACACTAACACACACTAACGCACACTAACGCACACTAACACACACTAACGCACACTAACACACACTAACACACGCTAACACACACTAACACACACACACACACACACACACACACACTAACGTACACTAACACACACTAACACACACTAACACACACTAACGCACACTAACGCACACTAACACACACACATACACACACACTAACACACACAGGAACACACACTAACACACACTAACACACACACTAACACACACTAACACACACTAACGCACACTAACGCACACTAACGCACACTAACACACACTAACACACACTAACGCACACTAACTCACACTAACGCACACTAACGCACACTAACGCACACTAACACACACTAACGCACACTAACGCACACTAACACACACTAACACACACTAACGCACACTAACTCACACTAACGCACACTAACGCACACTAACGCACACTAACACACACTAACACACACTAACGCACACTAACGCACACTAACGCACACTAACACACACTAACACACACTAACACACACTAACACACACTAACGCACACTAACACACACTAACACACACTAACACACACTAACACACACTAACGCACACATACACACACACTACCACACACTAACACACACTAACACACACTAACGCACACTAACACACACTAACACACACTAACACACACTAACACACACTAACACACACACACACACACACTAACACACACTAACACACACTAACACACACTAACACACACTAACACACACACACACACACACTAACGCACACTAACGCACACTAACACACACTAACGCACACTAACACACACTAACGCACACTAACACACACACTAACGCACACTAACACACACTAACACACACTAACGCACACTAACGCACACTAACGCACACTAACACACACTAACACACACTAACACACACTAACGCACACTAACACACACTAACACACACACTAACACACACTAACACACACTAACACACACTAACGTACACTAACACACACTAACGCACACTAACGCACACTAACGCACACTAACGCACACTAACACACACTAACTCACACTAACACACACTAACTCACACTAACACACACTAACTCACACTAACACACACTAACACACACTAACGCACACTAACGCACACTAACACACACACACACAGGAACACACACTAACACACACTAACGCACACTAACACACACTAACGCACACTAACACACACTAACACACACTAACACACACTAACGCACACTAACGCACACTAACACACACACACACAGGAACACACACTAACACACACTAACGCACACTAACGCACACTAACGCACACTAACACACACTAACGCACACTAACGCACACTAACACACACACACACAGGAACACACACTAACACACACTAACACACACTAACGCACACTAACGCACACTAACACATACTAACACACACTAACACACACTAATACACACACACACTAACACACACTAACACACACTAACACACACTAACGCACACTAACGCACACTAACACACACTAACACACACTAACGCACACTAACACACACTAACACACACTAACACACACTAACGCACACTAACGCACACTAACACACACTAACACACACTAATACACACACACACTAACACACACTAACGCACACTAACACACACTAACATACACTAACACACACTAACGCACACTAACACACACTAACGCACACTAACGCACACTAACACACACAGGAACACACACTAACGCACACTAACACACACTAACACACACTAACGCACACTAACACACACAGGAACACACACTAACGCACACTAACGCACACTAACACACACTAACACACACTAACGCACACTAACGCACACTAACACACACTAACACACACTAACACACACTAATACACACACACACTAACACACACTAACACACACTAACACACACTAACGCACACTAACACACACTAACACACACTAACGCACACTAACACACACTAACACACACTAACACACACTAACACACACTAACGCACACTAACACACACTAACACACACTAACGCACACTAACACACACTAACACACACTAACGCACACTAACACACACTAACACACACTAACGCACACTAACACACACTAACACACACACTAACGCACACTAACACACACTAACACACACTAACGCACACTAACGCACACTAACACACACTAACGCACACACTAACGCACACTAACACACACTAACGCACACTAACACACACTAACACACACTAACGCACACTAACACACACACTAACACACACTAACGCACACTAACGCACACTAACGCACACTAACACACACTAACGCACACTAACGCACACTAACGCACACTAACGCACACACTAACGCACACACTAACGCACACTAACGCACACTAACACACACTAACGCACACTAACGCACACTAACGCACACTAACACACACTAACACACACTAACACACACTAACGCACACACTAACGCACACTAACACACACTAACGCACACACTAACGCACACTAACACACACAGGAACACACACAGGAACACACACTAACACACAGGAACACACACTAACACACACTAACGCACACTAACACACACTAACACACACACACACACACACAGGAACACACACTAACACACACTAACACACACTAACACACACGACCAACCTGATCAGAGCAGAGTCAGGCTGCCGCTGTGCCTTTCAGCAAGGCAGCTCAGAGCTGCACAACCACACACACACACACACACACACACACACACACACACAGACACAACCACACACAAACGCACACACACACACACACACACACACACACACACACAGACACAACCACACACAAACGCACACACACACACACACACACACAAACGCACACACACACACAACCACACACACACACACACACACACACACACACACACACACACACACAACCACACACACACACATTTAGGAGAGAAGGAAGGGAGGAAGGAAGGAAGGAAGGAAAGGAGTAAGGAGGGAGGGAGGAAGGGAGGAAGGAAGGAAGGAAGGAAGGAAAGGAGAATGGAGGGAGGGAGGGAGAAAAGGAGGAAGAGAGGAAGGAAGGAAGAGAGGAAGGAAGGAAGGAAGGAAGGAGGGAAGGAAAGGAAAGGAGTAAGGTCGAAAAGAGGAAGGAATTTAGGAGAGAAGGAAGGGAGGAAGGATGGAAGGAAGGAAAGGAGTAAGGACAAAAAGAGGAAGGAATTTAGGAGAGAAGGAAGGGAGGAAGGATGGAAGGAAGGATGGAAGGAAGGAGGGAAGGAGGGAGCAAAGAAAGAGGGGAGGAGGGGAAGAAGGAAGAAAAGAAGGAGCAGTCAAAAGAGACGGGGTCAATTTGATCCGGCAGGACGACACACACACTACTTTACTTAGTGGTTTCCTACATTTCCCAGAATGCCTTGCGGACTGCCTGAAGGAAGAGACATGAACTCATCACATGCAGAGTTTTAAAAGCCTTCAGGCGACCGCAGGCTGAGTCTCTGAGGATGAAGACATTATTCATCCTGACCGGCCGAAGGAAACAGACTCTGACTCCCTCCTGTTGTGTTCGAGTCGAGGAAGAAGGAAGGAGGGAGGGAAGGAGAGGAGTAAAGGAAAGAAGGCAGGATGAAAGGAAGGAACAACAGAAGGAAGGAAGGGGGATGTTGGAAGGAAGGAAGGAAGGAAGGGAGGGAGGGAAGGAGGAAAGGAAATAAGGACGGGAGAAAGGAAGGAAGAACGGAGGAAAGAAGGAAGGAAGGAAGGAAGGAAGGGGAAGGAAGGACAGAAGGAAGGAAGAAAGGGGGATGGAGGAAGAAAGGAAGGAAGGAAGGAAGGGAGGGAGGGAGGGAGGAAAGGAAATAAGGAAGGGAGGGAGGAAGTAAGGAAGGAAGGAAGGAAGGTAGGAGGGAGGGAGGAAAGAAGGAAAGAAGAAAGGGGGATGGAGGAAGGAAGGAAGGAAGGAAGGAAGGAAGGGAGGGAGGAAGGAGGGAGAGAAGGAGGGGAGTAAAGGAAAGAAGGCAGGACGAAAGGAAGGAACAACAGAAGGAAGGAAGGGGGATGTTGGAAGGAAGGAAGGAAGGGAGGGAGGGAAGGAGGAAAGGAAATAAGGAAGGGAGGAAGGAAGGAAGGACGGAGGAAAGAAGGAAGGAAGGAAGGAAGGTAAGGGGAGGAAGGACAGAAGGAAGGAAGAAAGGGGGATGGAGGAAGGAAGGAAGGAAGGAAGGAAGGGAGGGAGGGAGGGAGGAAAGGAAATAAGGAAGGGAGGGAGGAAAGAAGTAAGGAAGGAAGGAAGGAAGGTAGGAGGGAGGGAGGAAAGAAGGAAAGAAGAAAGGGGGATGGAGGAAGGAAGGAAGGAAGAGAGGGAGGAAAGGAAAGGAAATAAGGAAGGGAGGAAGGAAGGAAGGACGGAGGAAAGAAGTAAGGAAGGAAGGAAGGAAGGTAGGAGGGAGGGAGGAAAGAAGGAAAGAAGAAAGGGGGATGGAGGAAGGAAGGAAGGACGGAGGAAAGAAGGAAGGAAGGAAGGAAGGTAAGGGGAGGAAGGACAGAAGGAAGGAAGAAAGGGGGATGGAGGAAGGAAGGAAGGAAGGACGGAAGGGAGGGAGGGAGGAAAGGAAATAAGGAAGGGAGGAAGGAAGGAAGGAAGGAAGGAAGGACGGAGGAAAGAAGTAAGGAAGGAAGGAAGGAAGGAAGGTAGGGGAAGGAAGGACAGAAGGAAGGAAGAAAGGGGGATGGAGGAAGGAAGGAAGGAAGGGAGGGAAGGAGGAAAGGAAATAAGGAAGGGAGGAAGGAAGGACGGAGGAAAGAAGGAAGGAAGGAAGGAAGGAGGGTAGGAGGGAGGGAGGAAAGAAGGAAAGAAGAAAGGGGGATGGAGGAAGGAAGGAAGGAAGGAAGAACGGAGGAAAGAAGGAAGGAAGGAGGGAAGGTAGGGGGAGGAAGGACAGAAGGAAGGAAGAAAGGGGGATGGAGGAAGGAAGGAAGGAAGGGAGGGAGGGAGGGAGGGAGGGAGGAAAGGAAGGAAGGTAGGAGGGAGGGAGGAAAGAAGGAAAGAAGAAAGGGGGATGGAGGAAGGAAGGAAGGAAGAGAGGGAGGAAAGGAAAGGAAATAAGGAA
>NW_026518563.1:0-7500 GCF_027409825.1 Scomber japonicus | reverse complement strand
GTGTGTGAGTGTGTGTGTGTGGGGGGGGGGGGGAGGGGGGGTATTAACTAATGTGATCTAAATTTTTTTCAGGTTCTTCAAGCAGAGCTGGAAAGTACAGTTAGAGGTACTAGTACTTTACTGTAGTACAGTTAGAGGTACTAGTACTCTACTGTAGTACAGTTGGAGGTACTTGTACTTTACTGTAGTACAGTTAGAGGTACTTGTACTTTACTGTAGTACAGTTAGAGGTACTAGTACTTTACTGCAGTACAGTTGGAGGTACTTGTACTTTACTGCAGTACAGTTTGAGGTACTAGTACTTTACTGCGGTACAGTTTGAGGTACTTGTACTTTACTGTGGTACAGTTTGAGGTACTAGTACTTTACTGTAGTACTGTTAGAGGTACTAGTACTTTACTGTAGTACAGTTTGAGGTACTAGTACTTTACTGTAGTACTGTTAGAGGTACTAGTACTATACTGTAGTACAGTTAGAGGTACTAGTACTTTACTGTAGTACAGTTAGAGGTACTAGTACTTTACTGTGGTACAGTTTGAGGTACTAGTACTTTAATATAACAAGCTTTTAAAATACAACACATTGTTAAAGATGAAACCAAAAAGCAGTGTGTAGTCGGCTCACATTTCAGATGTCTATGAGTCAGATGTCCGTGTTTTTATTTTTCCCAGCATGCACCTGAAATTTTCAAGATGGCGCTGCCTAGATTCGATACTATTGGCTTCCGAGCAGCAGTCCACAAACCAATGGGGGACGTCACGGATGCATTTCTTACAGTCTATGCTCTAAACGGGTCAAAGCCGGTTGTCTTCCTGACTGCTGATGTAACGTCTCCTGAGGATCCGTGACCTTTTCAGCATGGACGTCTTCACGCTGCCATGAAGACTCTGAATGTGAAGGCTTGAATTGAACTGGTTGATGTTTTAATGTCATGCAGATTATCAGGAATCATAAAAGTCCAGACGGGGAAGTGACCCAGAGGCCTCAGCCCAGAGGACCCGTACAGCACGAAGGTATGACTGTGATATATCATGGATCAAATATTCAGAAGTGTTTCTGTGACTTCACTTCATCTCCATCTCACATTGTCTCAAGCCCAATTTCCAAAAGGAAGGAAAGACAGACAAAAGGAAGGAAGGAAAGAAGGAAGAACAGAGGGAAGAAAGGTAGGAAAAAACAGATAGTGAAGGAAGGAAAGACAGACAAAAGGAAGGAAAGAAGGAAGAATAGAAGAAAGAAAGGAAGGAAGGACAGATGGAAGGAAGGAAGGAACAAAGAAAGGAAAAAAGGAAGGTAGGGAGTAAGGAGAGATGGAATGAAGGACAGATGAAAGAAAGGGAGTAAGTACAGATGGAAGGAAGAAAGAAATAAAGGAACAAAGCAAAAAAGGAAGATAAGGAGGGCAGACAGATGGAAGGAAGGAAAAGAACACAGGAAGGAAAGTGGGCCGGATTGGACCCCTCGGCGGGCCTGTTTGACACCCCTACTCTACTGTGAGACCCTAACCCTCTACAGTTGACACCGAGCAGCAGACGGAGGCGGAGATGCCCCTGACGGACCCAGCGGTGGAAACCCCCTGTCAGATTGCATTTTGCCCCCCCCCCCCCCCCCCCCCCCCCAGCACAGTCTGGTTGGTCCGGTCCAGTCAACCCTTTACTTTCTCAATATGCCTCAACCCTTCCTTCCTTCCTTCCTTCCTCCCTTTCATCCTTCCATCCTCCTTTCCTTCCTCCCTTCCTCGGACCCAACAGTGGAAACCCCCAGTCAGATTGCATTCCCCCCCCCCCCCCCCCCCCCTCAGCACAGTCTGGTTGGTCCGGTCCAGTCAAGCCTTCACTTTCTCAATATGCCTCAAACCCAAACCGCCGTTTTCAGGGAACCCACAGTGTTTAATTCACAACTGTAACAGTTTACAAGTGTCTGGTCCATGTTTATTACACATCCTGAGAACATGGAGACCTTTACCCAGTCTATCATATACGACCCCACACGATCCCACCCTGTCATTTGGGTTCTTAATCACTTAATCAGACGTTCAGTTGACATTATTCATTCATTGCTTGGTCAAAGGTCGTCACCCCCTAATGGGATATTGTTACCTTTCAGACCTCTTTCCTGGTTTTACTGTATCCTCATTTAATCTCAGATGCCGTGTCATTGTCTCACCCCAGGAGTCCTTTACAAACCTTTCTCAGGGAGTGAGGAAGACGTTCTGGGTCTGTGGAGAGGAACGAACATCCTGGACGAATCCCAAAATCTTCTTCAGACCTCTTTCCTGGTTTTAATACTCTATCCTCATTTGATCACAGATGCCGTGTCATTGTCTCACCCCAGGAGTCCTTTATGAACCTTTCTCAGGGAGTGACGAAGACTTTCTGGGTCTGTGGAGAGGAACGAACATCCTGGACGAACCCCAAAACTGTCTCAGCCCTGTAATACACTTCTATCATGCAGGAATACTGCTGCTATAAGGTCCTCTAGCGATCTCCTACAGATTGGCTTTGGTTCAAGCCAGGGATGCCCCGTTGTTCCTCTTCTGTTTAGTTAGCAACAAAAAGAAGAACTCACTCACTTAATCAGACATTTAATTGACATTATTCATTCATTGCTTCGTCAAAGAGTCGTCACCCTTAATGGGATATCGTTACCTTTCAGACCTCTTTCCCGGTTTTACTGTATCCTCATTTGATCACAGATGCCGTGTCATTGTCTAACCCCAGGGGTCCTTTACGAACCTTATTCGGGGGGGAGGAAGACTTTCTGGGTCTGTGGAGAGGAACGAACATCCTGGACGAATCCCAAAATCTTCTTCAGATGTCTTTCGTGGTCTTGAAGACTGTATCCTCATTTAATCACAGATGCTGTGTCATTGTCTCACCCCAGGGGTCCTTTACGAACCTTATTCAGGGGGGGAGGAAGACTTTCTGGGTCTGTGGGAAAGAACGAACATTCTGAAATCGTCTCAGCCCTGTAATACACTTCCATCTAGCGATCTCCTGCAATTACAGTTGGAGATTGGCTTCAGTTCAAGCCAGGGATGCCCCGTCATTCCTCTTCTGTTTAGTTAGGCAACAAAAAGAAGAACTCACTCACTTAATCAGACATTTAATCGACATTATTCATCCATTCCTTTGTCAAAGAGTCGTCACCATCTTTCTTCAGATTGTCTTTCCTGGTTTTAAATACTCTATCCTCATTTGATCACAGATGCTGTGTCATTGTCTCACCCCAGGAGTCCTTTATGAACTTTCCTTCAGACTTTCTGGGTCTGTGGGGAGGAACAAACATCCTGGATGAACCCTGAAATCGTCTCAGCCTTGTAATACACTTTCTTCAGACTTTATCATCATTTAATCTCAGATGCCATATCATTCAAATCATCATTTATAATCCTCACAGAACCCGGGAGTCATTTACAAACCTTCCTCAGACTTTCTGAACCTGTCCGGGGGACTGAGCCTCCAAACTTGGTGTTTTTGGCCGTTCACCTCCTGCACCTGAACTTTGGTGAGGAAAGAAACCTTTTGTCTGTACAATGTAAATGTGAAACTCTCCTTAATGCTCAGATCATGGTTCACTCTCACTGATTCAAGCATACAAGCTGCTGCTGATGAGTGAGCCCTGAAGAATGGAGCCAATCCTCCTTCATGTCTTTATCTCTTTCACACTAACCTGTGGAGGAGGCGCTGTGATGACTCTATGTTCGTCACACCCAAACAGACACGATGAGCTTCAGCGTGAACAAATGCTCTTTGTCTCCCTTTCACACAGGAACATAGTGTTTCTATAACTGTCACTAAGCATTTTTAACCTTTTCTGAAGTTCACACGAGCAATTACACACAATAAATTCCCTCTCAAGCTTTTTAACGATCGTATTTGCTATTTTTACTCTCAGGGCGAAGCTGCTATGAGCCAGACGTTTCAGACTAATCTGAGCAGTGATTGAAAAGTCACACAAGCATTCATCCTTTGGGACAACTTGAATATTCACTGCAACATTCACAGAAATCCCAAAAATACCCAGTCCTAAAATAAGGCGTCTCATTCTGAATCAAAGGGACCAAATAACCATCATTATTGGGTTCCATCACAAGCAAGGCAAATTTTACAATCCTGAATAAAATACAATAAAATAACCAATATAATATAAAATCAACTGAGCTGCTGAGGAATGGGGAATGGGGGTGGGGGTGGGGTGGTGGTCTCTCGCTCCCCAGTCTCTCCGGGATCAGCCTATTGAATAATTTAAAGTCTCTTCAGACAATACCAGCTCTATTCTTCTCCTCTCTGCTAACCCTAACCCAACCACCGAGCTGCAAATACTGTGATTGCACTTTTTTTCCCTTTCCTTCAAAATAAAAGCTGACATGATCGTGGATGGAAGGAAGGAAGGAAGGAAGGAAGGAAGGAAGGATGGAAGGAAGGAAGGAAGGAACAGTCCTTTCCTCAGAATGAAAGCTGACATGATCGTGGATGGAAGGAAGAAAGGAAGGAAGGAAGGAAGGAAGGAAGGAAGGAAGGAAGGAACAGTCCTTTCCTCAGAATGAAAGCTGACATGATTGTGGATGGAAGGAAGGAGGGAAGGAAGGAAGGAAGGAAGGAAGGAGGGAAGGAAGGAACAGTCCTTTCCTCAGAATGAAAGCTGACGTGATCGTGGATGTTGTTGTCTGAGCTGCGGGACGAATTGACCCTGTCTGTTTTGACTGTTCCATCCTTCCTTCCATCCTTCCTCCCTTCCTTCCTTCCTTCTTTCTATCTGTCCTTCCTCCCTTTCTTCCTTCCCTCCTTCCTTCCATTCCTTCCTTCCATTCCTTCCATTCCTTCCTTCCTTCCTTCCTTTCTTACCTCTTTCCTTCCGTCTATTCTTTCCTTCCTTCCTTCCTTCCTTCCATTCCTTCCTTCTTTCCTGTCCTTTCCTTCCTTCCTTCCTTCCCTCCTTCCTTCCTTCCTGGCTGGATTTCATAGATAACAAATCCACAACATAAATCTCATCTGAGCAGCAGCCAAACTAAACTCGTAAAGGACGAGTCTATCTCACACGACAGATTCCTGCTCTCATGAAGTAGATCACATTTTTCTTTTTGTTGCCCCGAACGAAACAGAAGAAGAAGAGGAGCGACGGGGCATCCCTCCTTCCTTGCCATTCCTTCCATTCCTTCCTTCCTTCCCTCCTTACTTCCTTCTTTCCTTCCCTGGCTTGAACCGAAGCCAAGGAGATGGCTTTGGGGGACTTTGTAGCAGCATTCTTTCCTCCCTTCCTTCTTTCCTTTCCGTCCTTCTGTCCTTCTTCCCTTCCCTCCTTCCTTCCATTCCTTCCATTCCTTCCTTCCTTCCCTCCTTCTTTGCATTCCTTCCCTCCTTCCTTCCTTCCTTCCTTCCATTCCTTCCCTCCCTTCCTTCCTTCCTTCCTTCCTTTCTTACCTCCTTCCTCCATTCTATTCTTTCCTTCCTTCTTCCCTTCCCTCCTTCCTTCCATTCATTCCATTGCTTCCTTCCTTCCTTCTATTCTTTCCTTCCTTCCTTCTTTCAATTCCTTCCTTCCTTCCTTCCTTCTTTCGTTCCTTCCTTTCTTACCTCCTTCCTCCCTTCTATTCTTTCCTTCCTTCTTCCTTCCCTCCTTCCTTCCTTCTATTCTTTCCTTCCTTCCTTCTTTCAATTCCTTCATTCCTTCCTCCCCTCCTCCTCCCTCCTTCCTTCCTTCCTCCCCTTCCTCTCCTTCCTTCCTTCCTCATGTCCATTCTCAGCAGCGCAGCAGGCAGCAGCAGCATTCCTGCATGTAGAGAAATGTATTACAGGGCTGAGACAAAGGCCTGGGAGTGGAGCCAAAGGTTTTGGGGTGGAGTGGTGGTGGTGGCGGCGGTGGTGGGGAGGAGGAGGAGGTGGGAGGAGGAGGGGGGGGGGGGGGGGGGGGGGGCTGGCAGTGATCCCAACAAAACCATTTAACATGTTGAATCTCCTCAAACAGAGCCTGGAGCAATTCCCCTCACATAACTTTATACAGCTGCATCACGGCACAGTGACAAAGCACATATATATAGCTCCTCATACGTTAACCCTTTAACCCTCCTGCTGTCCTCGAGTCAAGGAAAGGAAGGGAAGGAAAGGAAGGAAGGAAGGAAGGAAGGAAAGGAAGAAGGAAGAAGGAAGGAAGGAAGGAAGGAAGGAAGGGGAGGGAGGAAGGAAGGAATGCATTACAGGCACAGTGACAAAGCACATATATACAGCTTCTCATACGTTAACCCTTTAACCCTCCTGCTGTCCTCGAGTCAGGAAGGAAGGAAGGAAGGAGGGAAGGAGGGAAGGGAAGAAGGTCGGAAGGAAGGAAGGGAGGGAGGAAGGAAGGAATGCATTACAGGCACAGTGACAAAGCACATACAGCTCCTCATACGTTAACCCTTTAACCCCTCCTGCTGTCCTCGAGTCAAGGAAGGAAGGAAAGGAAGGAAGGAAGGAAGGGAGGGAGGAAGGAAGGAATGCATCACAGGCACAGTGACAAAGCACATACAGCTCCTCATACGTTAACCCTTTAACCCTCCTGTTGTCCTCGAGTCAAGGAAGAAAGGGAAGGAAAGGAGGAAGGAAGGAAGGAAGGAAGGAAGGAAAGGAAGAAGGAAGGAAGGAAAGAAGGAAGGGAGGGAGGAAGGAAGGAATGCATCACAGGCACAGTGACAAAGCACATATAGCTCCTCATACGTTAACCCTTTAACCCTCCTGCTGTCCTCAAGTCAAGGAAGGAAGGAAGGAAGGAAGGGAGGAAGGAAGGAAGGAAGGAAGGAAAGGAAGAAGGAAGGAAGGAAGGAAGGAATGGAGGGAGGAAGGAAGGAATGCATCACAGGCACAGTGACAAAGCACATATATACAGCTCCTCATACGTTAACCCTTTAACCCTCCTGCTGTCCTCAAGTCAAGGAAGGAAGGAAGGAAGGAAGGGAGGAAGGAAGGAAGGAAGGAAGGAAAGGAAGAAGGAAGGAAGGAAGGAAGGAAGGAAGGAAGGAAAGGAAGAAGGAAGGAAGGAAGGAAGGAATGGAGGGAGGAAGGAAGGAATGCATCACAGGCACAGTGACAAAGCACATATATACAGCTCCTCATACGTTAGGAGGGGAGGAAAGAAGGAATCCAGCCAGGAAGGAAAGAAGGAGGGAGGGGAGGAAAGGAGGGGAGGAAAGAAGGAGAGGAAAGAAGGAATCCAGCCCGCTTTATGAGTCGGGGAATGTTCTGAAGCTTGCGGCCCGTGCTAATCGATTCACAGATTGTTGTTTTTCTTTCCTCGCATACTTCAGAACCCCAGAGTCACTGTGCGTGTCTTATTGTCCCTTCCTTCCTTCCTTCCTTCCTTCCTTCCTTCCTTCCTCCTATCAGAAACCCAGAGTCACTGTCTGTGTTCCTTCCTTCCTTCCTTCCTCCCTTTCATCCTCCCTTCCTCCTTTCCTTCCTTCTTCTTCCCTTCCTTCCTTCCTCCCTCCCTTCCATCCTTCCTCTCTTTCATCCTCCCTTCCTC
>NW_026518562.1:25000-31688 GCF_027409825.1 Scomber japonicus | reverse complement strand
AGGGAGGAAGGATTGCAGGAATGAGGAAGGGAAGGAGTAAGGAGGGAGGGAAGGGAGGAAGGAAGGAAGGAAGGAAGGGAGGAAGGACAGACGGAAGGAAGGAAGGAAGGAAGGAAGGAAGGAAGGGAGGGAGGAAGGATGGCAGGAATGAGGAAAGGAAGGAAGGGGGGAAGGACAGACGAAAGGAAGAAAGGAAGTAAGGAAGGAAGGAAGGAAGGGAGGAAAGAAGGATGGCAGGAATGAGGAAGGGAAGGAGTAAAGAGGGAGGGAAGGACAGACGAAAGGAAGGAAGGAAGGAAGGAAGGAAGGGAGGAAGGAAGGAAGGAAGGGAGGAAAGAAGGATGGCAGGAATGAGGAAGGGAAGGAGTAAGGAGGGAGGGAAGGACAGACGAAAGGAAGGAAGAAAGGGAGGAAGGAAGGAAGGACAGACGAAAGGAAGAAAGGAAGGAAGGAAGGAAGGAAAGAAGGAAGGAAGGAAATATCCAGAATAAAAATGCTCATAAAATGTTAAATAAATGTCTCCATCTGTTCTTTGACTAAAAGCAGAATGGGGGTAAATTACAAAAGAGGCTCGAGAGAGACTCAAGGTTGATTTCAGATGCAGTTCTAATAGTGCTGCTCGTTGATTGTGTGTGATGTCAGAGGTGTGACAGGAAGTGATGAATCTACGGAGACTCTGCAGCACCTCAAGGAGATTTATTGTTTAGCTGTAGCTTTAATTTACTTCATCAATGGGAATCAAGTCCTAACAAAACATGGTTATATAGTCATTGAAATACTTTTGAAAGCTTCTAAACTTGACATTTGAATAACTTGGAGAAGTATTTCACTCCCACTCTCTCAACTGTTATAGCATGCAGAGTTTTTATAATACTGTATATCCAGCATGCCAGATTTAATTAATACACACATAAATACACTGATAATAGATTTAAGAGTCTATTGTTCATTTAACCCTTTATAGGACACTCATTGAAAGGAAGGGAGGAAGGAAGGAAGGAAGGAAGGAAGGAGGGAGGAAGGAAAGGAAGGAAGGACGGAGGAAAGAAAGAAGGAAGGAAGGTAGGGGGGAGGAAAGAAAGAGAGAAGGAGGGAGGGAGGAAGGGAAGAAAGAAGGAAGGAAGGAAGGAAGGAAGGAAGAAAGGGGGATGGAGGAAGGAAAGAAAGAAGGGAGGAGAGAAGGAGGGAGGGAGGAAGAGCAGATGGAAGGAAGGAAAGGAAGCAAGGAAGGACGGAGGAAGGAGAGAAGGAAGGGAGGACAGAAGGAGGGAGGGAGGATGGACAGATGGAAGGAAGGAAAGGAAGGAAGGACAGAGGAAATAAGGAACGAGGGAGGGAGAAAGGAAAAGAGGAAGGAACTAAAGAAGGCAGGGAGGAAGGAAAGGAAGGAAAGAAGGAAGGAAGGAAGGATATTTTGGATATTGACAGAAGTTACCAAATATAATTATTTGCCCAATAAAGGGTTAAATAAGAATGCATTTTTTCCTCTTATAGCAGCTCTGATCGATATTTTTCATACTAACAATGTATGAGCTGACAGTGTGATGTAATGTCAGAGGCATCGGTCGTATGATGAATCACCAGCAGAGGATTATCAGAGACTCTGCAGCAGCTTTACGGAGCTTTAGAGTTGAGTCTCAGCTCATTGTTTAACTGTCCGGCTGCAACTTTACTGCTTTGGTTCACTCTCAGAGCTCTCATAGCGTCCGTTTTTAGCCGTTGTAGTCTACCTGCTCAGCACAAACAGCAAACAGACACAGTTATTATCTGTAGACTAGCTGGGGAACATAGTGGTAGCATTTAGATATTTCCCTCAGGAGTTGGTTAGAGAGTAAAAACAGAGCTAGAAGAGAGAGAATATTAGACTTATATTCAGCTGGTGGACGGAAACACGACTCCTAATGAATGATAATGTTACTGGATGTAGAAATTAGTCATGTCAACTTAAAAGGTGATGATAGGTCAACTAAATAGGCAAAAATGGGTTATTGCAGCTAAATGAAGAGTGAGAAAACACAACATTTCCATTGATGTGTCTGTGTGTGTGTGTGTGTGTGTGTGTGTGTGTGTGTGTGTGTGTGTGTGTTTAAAGAGTTTAAAGCAGCCACTAACATCTGGCTTTAGTATTCAGTTAGAAACATGACACATTAATTTTCACCCCTCCCTCTTTTCTGGCTGCTCTTATATCTGTTTCTAGTTTGGTCAATGAACTCAAATACACATGTATAAATAAAGTAAATAATCAGAAATCCTTGTTCCTTGTCCTTCATCTCCATTAGACATCAGTTTCTGACCAAAAAGGTGTCAGCTGAAGCATTTCCTTATAACACCGACCCTGTCTGCAACCATATGTTATGTCATCTATATGTTTATGTGGTATTACCTTTAGCTATGTGAGTTTATATCAGCTCTGTATTGTCTTTTGGTGTAAAAAAAAAAAAAAAGTAAGAACTATTTCAGCATCACAGACAGAGAGGAGACTCATCTTAACTATTTCAGCACCACGGACAGAGACAGAGGAGACTCAGTTTAACTATTTCAGCACCACGGACAGAGACAGAGGAGACTCGTGTTAACTATTTCAGCACCAGGGACAGAGACAGAGGAGACTCATAGTAACTATTTCAGCACCATGGACAGAGACAGCGGAGACTCATCTTAACTATTTCAGCACCACGGACAGAGACAGAGGAGACAGACTCATCTTAACTATTTCAGCACCACGGACAGAGACAGAGGAGACAGACTCATCTTAACTATTTCAGCACCACGGAGAGAGACACAAAGACAGACTGAACTGGGTCAGTACTATGAAGATAGACAAAGACAGAGAGACACACACACAGTCGATAGAGACACATGCAAGAATGACAAAATAATATCAATCATTTCCTCTAATGAGGAGACAGAGGAGACTCATCTTAACTATTTCAGCACCATGGACAGAGACCAAAGACAGACTGAACTGGGTCGGTACTATGAAGAAAGACAAAGAGAAAGAGAGACATGCTGGATATTTGGAATCCAAGCCAACAAATATATTACTGAGTCGTCTAAAGATGAACAGAAAGAGTGAAAGTGGCAAAACATAGAAAAGTAAGATTTACAGCCAGCAGCCAGAAAGCACACTAATCATTGTGTTTAACTTGATCCAGTTGAATCTGCCAATCATGAGCTTTAGCTTACTGAAAAACAGCAATTAGGCTTGAGTCAAAA
This sequence comes from Scomber japonicus, assembly GCF_027409825.1. Classification (NCBI taxonomy): domain Eukaryota; kingdom Metazoa; phylum Chordata; class Actinopteri; order Scombriformes; family Scombridae; genus Scomber; species Scomber japonicus. Next base: position 28,472 of record NW_026518562.1, on the reverse strand, counting down.
CACACAGAGTACAGCTGCACTGTCTGCACTTTCTTTTTCTAGTAAAAGTTATTTCTTTCTCTTTCTCTTCTCTGCAGTGAGCATAGCGCTGCAGCCAGCACAGCGAGGCGAGGCGAGGAGAGGCGAGGAGAGGATCCATGAATAATTCAGGGCAGCTCTTACCAGGACAGAGGTCTCTGAACACTCAGGTGTGCTTCCTTTACTTCTCCTCTCCTCCTCTACTCCTCTCTTCCTCCTCTACAACCCCTCTGCTTTTCACCTTCTCAGTATCCTCTCAGTCCCCTTGCTGATCATTCTGTTTGTCAGTCTTTTGATTCTTCGTGACCCGTCTCTTTCCCTCTTTTTTTTCCCTCCCTTCTTCTTTCTTCTTTTTGCATTTTTAAACACAGTCACAGTTTGGCTCACAGATTTTCAAAATAAAATGGAAGATGACAGATTGTGACATGATTCAGATGGTTACTGAGGAGATGATGTGTGTTAATAATTACCAACCATTAAATGTGAGTATTTAAAGCTCACAGTGGAAGAATGATCAGATGTGTTTGCTGTGGATATATTTACATCAATCATTAGTTAGCTAGGTTCTTCAGGTGGAACACTGACTAATTACATTTAGAGGAAGCAAAGTCAAAAAAATGTGTTGATGTTTGTAGTGAAACATTTTAAACCTTGCATATGACACTTAGAAAATGAATATCATGCTAAGAAAATGTGTAGGATTGATGTAGTTAAAGGATGTCAAACATGAGGCCCCTGGTCCAGAATCGGCCAACCGAGGGATCCAATCCGGCCCAATTTCTCCCTGTGTTCTTTTCCTTCCTTTCATCCTTCCCTTTTTTCTTGCCTCCTACCTTTCATCTGTCCTTCCTCCCCTCCTTTCTTTCCTTCCTGTCTTATTTTCTTCCCTTTCTACCTTCCTCCCTTCCATCTGTCCTTCCTCCCTCTCTTCCCCTTTTATCTTTCCTTCCTCTCCTTCTTTCCTTCCTGTCTTCTTTCCATTTCTTCCTTCCTTTCATCCTTCCTTCCATCCTTCCATCCTACCTTCCTTCCTTCCATCTCTCCTTCCTACCTTCCTTCCTTCTGTCCTACTATCCTTCCATCTGTCCTTCCTCCCTTTCTTCCCTTCTATCTTTGCTTCCTCTCCTTCCTGTCTTCTTTCCGTTCCTTCCTTTCATCCTTCCTACCCTCTTTTCTTCCCTCCTTCCTTCCTTCTGTCCTTCCATCTTTCTATCCTCCCATCTGTCCTTCCTTCCTTCATTGTGTCCGTCCATCCTTTCATCCTTCCTTCCTTCCATCTTAATGGTCCGGCCTACATGAGACCAAATTGGGCCTCTGAACCAGCAGGTAGATCATATATGTATTTTAAGTATCGGGTGTAATGACGGCCGCAGCCTCTAGGAGACTTCAGCCAGGCCTGACTCCTTCAATCCTTTTGCTTGTTTGGAGTCTCTCTCTCTCCCTCTCTCCCTCTCTCTCTCTCCCTCTCTCCCTCTCTCCCTCTCTCTCTCTCTCTCTCTCTCTCTCTCTCCCTCTCTCTCTCTGCTGCAACAAGAACTAAATTGATCCACACTCAAACCCAGCGTTGCCTTCCTCTGTCACCACTCTGTTAGCTTGATAGTTATTAAGAATTTATTGTATGTGTATATGTGTGTGTGTTTACTTGGGCTACTTTGTGAATGTGTGCTTGGCCTGTGTGTGTGTGTGTGTGCTTAGCCTGTGTGTGTGTGTGTGTGTGTGTGTGTGTGTGTGTGTGTGTATGTGTGTGTGTGTGTGCTCATTCCACCTGGCTGTTTTTGTGGGTGTACGAGCGTAGGAGAAAACTGTCTGTCTTGTAAATAACATTTGTGCCACCGGTTCTCTCTGTTATGCTCCATATTTATTTTGCCCAGCTGTGTGAGCTACATCAGACACGAGGGGGGGGGGTCGGTGGAAAACCAGCGAGCCAGCGAGAGAGCGAGAGAGTGAGTGAGCGAGCAGGAGGAGGAAGAAGAAGAAGAAGAGCAACAACAAATAAACAGACAGACAAAAAGAACTGATGTAACACTGCATCTCTGAATCGCTCTCTGCTCATATCTGTCCTCGTCTCTGTATCCATCCTCCATTTCTTTATTTGTACCATCTGTCTCAAGTAGACGTCTTCAGAGAGCCCGCTGTCAATAATGTGGAGCTCTCGGCCTATTATTGAGCGTCTGCATCAATATGCATCAAGCCACCACCCCGAGGCTAAAGCAAATATAGACGTAGCGAAGCTCTGGGGAAAATATTACAAGGAGTCAGACTTTTGCATACTGCACACTGCACACCTCCGCTCCTAAGTCGTGCTTCTGCATGGTTAAAGGTACAAATCTATGTTTGGGAAGTCATGTGTAAGAACAAGAGAAACAACACAAACTGCATAACGTGCCCAGGAAGTGAGTAACTCTGCCAATAGCTGTTTGAAGCGTGTTAAACTGGATGGATTTATTTTCTCCTCTTCTAGGAACTTGTAAATATTTTTGGTCAACTGCTCTTATACAGCTGGCAGAGATACAAAACAACAGTAAAAAAAATAGAATAAATAAAGATGTTACTACATATATCTATATTTTTGGTGGATGGGAAGAAGATGAAAAGAAAGAAAAATCACCCAGCAGTTGCAAAAAGCCAACAAAGCAGAAGCAGGAATATAAGTCTGAGGGCATTTTTCAATGTAAGATAAATAAATGTTCTTTTCTTATATCAAATAAAGATGGAATTTCAAAATAAAGTACATTACCGAAAGCTTTTGATTGTGCTTCTTAAATAAAATCTTTAGTTTTAGAAAAATAAAAAGAATAATCCCCTTTTACTTTGAAACTTAAACTTAAACCATCAACTTAATTTAACATCTGATAACTTTTTCCAAGTATTCCAAGAAGTATTTCCACATGTCCGAATACAAAGATTTGATTGGCTGATTAGCGTCACATGACCACATTGGCTACGCTCTGTGACTTTTACTGTAATATCTGGAGAAGCTGCACCCGTTAAAATAGAAACTCTGACTGATGATCCAACATCCCTGTGACTTGTATTTGTTTATTCCTACACACTGCAACACGGACCCCCCCAATTAAATCAATGATGTGACTTCCAATGAAATCTGAGAGATGCCGTATTTAACATAAGAGTCTCGACTTCAAAGAACCGACTGATCCAGAAATGACTGTGGGGACACTGGATGCTGGATGCTGGATGCTGCAATGACAAAACAACTGGTTGAGTCCGTCCCAGTTCATTTCAGGGCATTTCAGCCAGCAGTGTTTCTTGGCTGCATTTAAAGGAGCCTTTTCCTTTTCAGATATATGACTTCACACGATCTGGCCTCTGAATTGGGGACACAGCGAGAGACAAAACAAAAAAGGCTTTCAGGATTTTGTTTCACTTTGAGGAAGAAGTAAAAATAGTAAAAAATCCTCCCTGAAAAATTGTATGAATAGTTTGTTTTAGGGAC
>NW_026518562.1:0-20000 GCF_027409825.1 Scomber japonicus | reverse complement strand
TCTCTCTCTCTCTCTCTATCTTTATGTCTCCAGATCCAGAGTTTGCCCTTTTAAAGCTATATTAAATGTTTGCTTTGTGTTCAGTCATAACCACAAAGCTCTCACCTTATCTAACCTTAATATTAGCTCAGTCTGATACAGTTTAGTCAAAGAATGAACATTTACAGTCGAGGGTTGAACAGATATTGCTCAGCTGTTTGAGGCAGTGAGGATGATGATTCTGCTTAGAGAGCTAATCCCTCTAATCAATACACATGACAATTAAATACTTAGTTAAAATATGGAATAGCACAAGAGGACGTTGGGGTTAGTGGAGGGAGCTGAATTTTTTAAACACAAAAGCTAGCAGCCGAGTTAGCCGCCAAGCTAGCAGCTGAGCTAGCAGCTGAGCTAGCAGCAGAAAGCTCTCAGACATAGCGTCCATGTTTCAGGTAGAGGTGGTGACTTTGATTGACAGGTGACACTCGGTAGGGGGCGGGGCTTCAGATGCTGATTTTTACACAACTTTGAAGCCTAATTTCATATATTTGGCGATTTTTTTAATCATTCAAATTTGGCAGGGTGGTTAACAACACACTTTTCTGTGGTATGTCAAACTCAGAACACATATTTATTCTGACTTTACAGACTTTAACCTTTACATACTGTTCATATTCTGACTCTTAATTAGTTTCTACACCAATTACCATTCATAAATTCCCCCGTCAGTCGTTAATAAATGTTTGATTTATCGTATTCACAATTACTATTTCATGGTCCATGACAGCATTTTATAGAATATGTTACATGTTTGAATGCCCATTGTATGTGTCAGCTCCACAAATGATGCATTTTATTTCCATTTTTGTAAACTGTTCAGACCTGAATAGTATGTAAAGGGTTAATATGTCTCAACGCTATCCATCACCTGGAGTTCAATGTTAGGTATCCATAGCAACCAGCTGTTTCAGCCCTAAAAATCAATGCACATCTCCTTAGTTTTGGTTATACTGAGCATCAAAACCAAACAACTAAATCATCTGGCCCACTGCCTCTATATCTCCCTCCTCCAGTACGCTGACAGTAACGTGAATCATCAGCTAACTTTACAGCAGCAGTCACTTGTGTGCAGGACACACACGACTGCATTCTGTCTGTTTCCTTGTCAAAGTGACTTAAGTCCCGTGTCCCTCGCTGGCAGAAACAACTCAACTCTTGTAATGTGACACCGTTTGGACACTTACAGCACTGAGACTCATCTTCTCTCTCCAAATGAACCAGACAACTAAAATATCTACACACACAAAAACCCTCCAACTGTGGTCTGAGCCTCCGTCGCTCCACATGAATTACACTAAAGAGCCAAAAAAGCCTGTTGTCCTCGAGTCAAGTAAGGAAGGGAGGAAGAAGGAAGGAAGGGAGGAAGGATGGAAGGGAGGAAGAAGGAAGGAAAAGTTGGAGGAAGGAAGGAAGGGAGGAAAGGAAAGAAGGAAGGGAAGGAAAGGAGGAAAAGAGGGAGGAAGGGAGGAAAGGAAAGAAGGAAGGGAGGAAGAAGGAAGGAAGGGAGGAATGATGAAAGGAAAGGAGGAAGGAAGGAAGGGAGTAAGGGAAAGAAGGAAGGATGGAAGGGAGGAAGAAGGAAGGGAGGAAAGGAAAGGAAATATGGAAGGGAGGAAAGGAAAGAAGGAAGGGAGGAAAGGAAAGAAGGAAGGGAGGAAGAAGGAAGGAAGGGAGGAATGATGAAAGGAAAGGAGGAAGGGAGGAATAATGAAAGGAAAGGAGGAAGAAGGAAGGAAAGGAGGGAGGAAGGAAGGGAGTAAGGGAAAGAAGAAAGGGAGGAATGATGAAAGGAAAGGAGGAAGGAAGGAAGGGAAAGAAGGAAGGGAGGAAAGGAAAGACGGAAGGGAGGAAAGAAGGACAGATGAATGAAGGAAGGAAGGATGACTACATTCTGTCTGTTTCCTTGTCAAACTGACTTAAGTCCCGTGTCCCTCGCTGACAGCAGAAACAACTCAACTCTTGTAATGTGACAGCGTTTGGACACTTCCAGCACTGAGACTCATCTTCTCTCTCCAAATGAACCAGACAACTAAAATATCTACACACACACAAAAACCTCCAACTGTGGTCTCAGCCTCCGTCGCTCCACATGAATTACACTAAAGAGCCAATTAGGGCTCCAAACATTTTATATGGACTCATTAAATGATAAAGAACAGCAACATGGGGCGGGGGGGGCGGGAGGGGGGGGGGGGGGGGGGGTTACTGTGTCTCAGAGACTCCATTACGGCTCCGCGTGCCTGCAGCTGCCACATGTCAGTGTCACAGGCCGCCAATACGGGACTGCGGAGACCCTCGGAGGCCCTCGGAGACCCTGTCTGTTTTGACTGTTCCTTCCTTCTTTTCTTTCCTTCTTTTCTTCCTTCCTTCCTTCCTTCCTTCTTTCCTTCCTCCATCCCCCTTTCTTCCTTCCTTCTGTCCTTCCTTCCTTCCTTCTCTCTTTCTTTCCTCCCTTCTTCCTTCCTCCATCCCCCTTCCTTCCTTCCTTAATTCCTTCCTTCCTTCCTTCCCCATTACCTTCCTTCCTCTTTTCCTTTCTCCATCCCCCATCCTTCCTTCCTTCTGTCCTTCCTTCCTCCGTCGTGTCTTGCTTTCCTTCCTTCCTTCCTTCCTTCCTTCTCTCTTTCTTTCCTCCCTTCTTCCTTCCTCCATCCCCCTTCCTTCCTTCCTTCCTTCCCCATTACCTTCCTTCCTCTTTTCCTTTCTCCCTCCCTCCTTCCTTCCTTCCTCCCTCCTTCCCTCCCTTCCTCCTTTCCCTCCTTCCTTCCTTCCTTCCTTCCTTCCCCATTACCTTCCTTCCTCTTTTCCTTTATCCCTCCCTCCTTCCTTCCTTCCTTCCTCCCTCCCTCCCTTCCTTCCTTCCTTCCTTCCTTGACTCGAGGACAACAGCATCAAGGTCTTCACACCGGCAGTGATTGACGTGAGACGGAGACCCTCGGAGACCCTCAGAGACCCTCGGAGGCCCAGCATCGAGGTCTCTGATTGACGGGTGACTATACGAGCCTGCAGGCGGACTGAGCCGATAAGAGACTCGGCTATTATTAACCTTTGTGTCGTCCTCCCGGGTTAAATTGTCTGTTTTGACTGTTCCTTCTTTCTTTTCTTCCTTCCTTCTCTCTTTCTTTCCTTCCTCTTTCCTCCCTCCCCATTACCTTCCTTCCTCTTTTCCTTTCTCCCTCCCTCCTTTCCTTCCTTCCTTCCTCGATTCTTCTTTCTACTTCTTTCCTTCCTTCCTCCCTCCCTCCCTCCCTCCCTCCTTCTTCCTCCCTCCCTCCTATCTTCCTCCCTTCCTTCCTTCTCCCTCCTTTCCTTCCTTCCTTCCTTCCTCTCCTTCCTACCATCCTTCTTTACTTGATTTCCATTGAAGAAAGAATGAAAGGATTTTCAACTTTCTTCAAAAGGTGGCTAAACTTATATTAAATGTTTCTTTATTGAGATATTAAATTATGTAATTATGTACATTTCAATAAAATCTCTTCTAAAACTTTTGACTGGCAGCATATAAGCCAACTTTTAAAGTGTAGCCCAGAGCTTCCAGGTGTCTGCGCCTTCCTTCCTTCCTTCCTTCCATCTGTCCTTCTTCCCTTTCTTCCCCTTCTATCTTTCCTTCCTCTCCTTCCTGTCTTCTTTCCATTCCTTTCTTCCTTCTTATCTTCCCTCCTTCCCTTCTACCTTCCTTTCCTTCCTCCATTCCTTCTTTCCTCCCTCCCTCCTTCACTCTTTCTTTCCTCCCCCCTACCTTCCTCCGTTCCTTCTTTCCTTCCTTCTTCCTCCCTCCTTCTTTCCTTCCTTCCTTTCCTTCCCTCCTTCTCGAGTATGCATAGAATGCAAAATCGGATTTACCTAAGATTCCTTTCTTCCTTCTTTCCTCCATCCTTCCTTCCTCTCCTTCCTACCTTCCTTCTTTCCTTGATTTCCATTGAAGAAAGAGTGAAATGTCTGGCTAAATTTAATTTAAGGGGGGGGTTTATTGAGGACCTTCTCTGATGGCGTCTGGAGCTCCGGGCGCAGCACAAAGACCTCATTTAAACTGTCTCCTCCAAAAGAAAGAAAGAAAGGAGCAGAGTGGGGGAGGGGGAGGGGGAGGAGGGGGGAGGAGGTGGGGGGGGCGTAGATCAAAGGGAGAGTTTTGTTGATGCTGCAGTGCCGCTTTGTACTTGAGCTGAGAGGACTTCCTGTGAAGGAGGTTAAATTTAGTGATTGTGTGTTCAACGATGTGAAATATGTGTTTATACACTTTCCTCACTTCCTTCCTTCCTTCCGTCTGTCCTCCACCCCTCCTTCTCTCTTTCTTTCCTTCCTCTCTCTTTCCTTCCTTACTTCCTTCCTTCCTTTCCTTCCTCTCTCCCTTCTTCTTTCGTCCATCCTTTCCTTCCTTTCTCTTTCCTCACTTCCTTCCTTCCATCTGTCTGTCCTCTCTCCTTCTCTCTTTCTTTCCTTCCTCTCTCCCTCCTTCTTCCCTCCCTCCTTGCCTCTCTCTTTCCTCCTTTCCTTCCCTCCTTCCTTCCTTCCTTTCCCTCCTTCTTCCTCCCTTCCATCCTTCCCTCTTCCTCCCTTCCTCTCTCCTTTCCTTCCTTCCTCCCTTCCTCTCTCCTTTCCTCCCTTCCTTCCTTCTTTCCTTCCTTCTTTCCTTCCTCCTTTCCATCCTTCCTTCTTCCTCTCCCTTACTTACTTACTTGACTCGAGGACAACAGACTTGTTTTTTTTTTGGGGGGGGGGGGGTGGCTGGCAACCCTTCCTATGACCTCATATGCCCCCTCTCTCTCTCTCTATCTCCTCCTTTATCTGTGTGGACATTGTTCGTTCTTGGCTCTGCTCTTTTCTCTCTCAGTGTGAGTCTCACTCTTTAGTAGCCAGACTCTGCTCCTTGGCTACAGACCTCATCGACCCGTTTAATTAGGCCCAACGCAATTACTGTGCTGTTGGTCGGCTCGGTTAATTATTCACACACTTCCCACTAAGACTACATACTTATCAAAGGTTTGTCTTTATGTTGACGAGTCTCTGGAAATGGTCCTAAACATCCTGAAATGACCAGCAGGCCTCTCAGTGGAGTCATAGCATGAGTAGTTTTAACTTTGGGAGTCAATGTTTCCATCCCCCTTTCTTCCTTCCTCCCTTCCCTCCTTTCTTCCTTTCTTCCTTTCCTTCTACCCTTCCTTCTTTCCTCCCTCCCTCCTTCCTCCCTCCCTTCTCTCCTACCTTCCTTATTTCCTCCGTCCTTCCTTCCTTTACTTCCTCCCTTCCTTTCCTCCCTTCCTTCTTTCTTCCCTCCTCCCTTTCCTCCTTCCTTCTTTTCTCCTTCCTTCCTCCTACCTTTCGTCCTTCCTTATTTCCTCCATCCTTCCTTCCTTCCCTTCCTCCCTCCTTCCTTCCTCCCTCCCACCTTCCTTTCCTTCTTCCTTATTTTTTCCTCCCTTCCTTCCTTCGTTATTTCTTCCGTCCTTCCATCCTTTCCTTCCTCCCTTCCTTTTGTCCCTTCCCTTCTTCCTTCCTTCCCTCCTTCCTTCCTCCCTCCCTCGTTTCCTTCCTTCTTCCTCCTTTCTTCCTCCCTCCCTCCTTCCTTGACTCGAGGACAACAGGAGGGTTAAAGTTACCATGAGTTCAACAGACCAGCAGCTTTACCTCCAGCTGTAGCAGCAGTCTAGTAAAATATAGCTGCAGGAAGTGTGACTCCATCTTTACACACTAACACACACACGCTAAACGAGACGGTGGCGTTTCCAGATGTGTCTGTGACAGTGACCGAACCGGGTTTGTGTTCAGATGAAACTCCGTCACGAAGCTGCTCCAATAACCATAAAAACAATAACCGCTTCCAATTAGCCCCAAGTAATTACTTAATAATCAGGAGATAATTACCCCCCTTTGACTTCTGTCACAATTTATTCATAACAGTGTGTGTGTGTGTGTGTGTGTGTGTGTGTGTGTGTGTGTGTGTGTGTGTGTGTGTGTGTGTGTGTGTGTGTGTGTGTGTGTGTGTGTGTGTGTGTGTGTGTGTGTGTGTGTGTGTCGGCTACTGTACTGTGTGTTTATCCTTACAGAGACTGAGTGTCCCCACAATGTTTGAAGGTGAAAAGTATAAGAAAGCGAGGACAGTGTGCTCGTGTCAAGGAAAGAAGGGAGGGAGGAAGGAAGGAAGGAAGGGAGGAAGGAAGGAAGGAAGGAAGGAAGGAAGGAAGGAAGGAAGGAAGGAAGGAAGGAAGGAAGGAAGGAAGGAGGAATGGAGAAAGTGAAAGATTAAGGGAGGAAGGAAGGAAAGAAGGACAGAGGAAAGAAGAAAGGGAGGTAAGTAGGGGGGAGGAAAGAAAGAGAGAAGGAGGGAGGGAGGGAAGAAGGAAGGGAAGAATGGAAAGAAGACAGGAAGGAGAGAAGGAGAGGAAGGAAAGATAGAAGGGGAAGAAAGGAAAGAATGAGGAAAGGAAAGAAGGAGGGAGGGAGGAAGGGAGGGAGGGAGGGAGGAAGGAAAGGAAGGAAGGAAAGAAGGAAGGGAGGAAAGAGAGAGAGAAGGAAGGAAGGAAAGAAGGAACAGTCAAAACAGACGGGGTCAATTTGACCTGGGAGGACGACACAAAGTTCAAACCCCTAAAAACGAGCAGTGATTTAAATCTGACCAGTCGTGTCGCCATGGAAACGATAAAGACTACAAAGAGTTTATATTCTCTCACACAACTGAAAGATCTTATTTTCTTCATTCTGCAAAAGGAGACAAATCAAAGTAGTAGAAGTTGAGATGTGAGCGCCTCTATCAGACCATCGGCTCGTCATGACTGATCACCTCTGATCTGTCTCCTCTAATCTCTCCTTAATCTGGCCGCGCTGAAGTCGGCCTCAGAAACGGAGCTTCAGTCGGGAGTCTGGGTCAGGATACGGAAAGATCAAAAGTACAGCGGTCGTGAAGAAAGGGTGAAGAAAAAAAGAAAGGGGGGGGGGGGGTAGTTTAGTTTGGGTGGAGACGTGGAGAATCTGGATGTTGAGGAGAATGTTTCTTTTTTTAGACAATACTCCTCCCCCCTTTCTTTGCTCCCTCCTCCTTCCATCCTTCCTTGCTTGCTTCTTTCCTTCCTTCCTTCCTTCCTTCCCTCTCTCCCTCCCTTCCTTCCTTCCTCCCTCTTTACTCCTTTCCTTCCTTCCTTCCTTCTCTCCTAAATTCCTTCCAGACTCCTTTCTTTCTTTCCTTCCTTCCTTCCTTCCTTCTCTCCTAAATTCCTTCCTCTTTTCGTCCTTACTCCTTTCCTTCCTTCCTTCCTTCCTTCCTTCCTTCTTTCCTTCTCTCCTAAGTTCCTTCCTCTTTTTGTCCTTTCTTCCTTCCTTCCTTCCTTCCTTACTCCTTTTTTTCCTGCCTTCCTTTCTTCTCTCCTAAATTCCTTCCTCTTTTTTGTCCTTCCTTCCTTCCTTCCATCTCCCTTCTTTTCCTTCCTTCCTTCCTTCCTTCCATCTTTTCATCCTGTCTTCTCTTTCCTTCCTTCCTTCCCTTCCCTTCCTTAGGGTAAGCCATGAAGACAATCACACTAGCTGAAATCATTGTGAAAGGTCAGACATATTAACCGAGTAAAATTGGAAATCATTTTTATTTTCATTTCTTCTCCCTCCGGCTGTTTTCTTCTTTTTTTTTCTTTTTTTTCTCCAAAGTCAGATCTGCTGGTTTTTAGATCCTGTTGTTTGTTTTTCGTGACCTAGCATGATCCATCTGATTTTTGTTTTGACCTGAGAGAAACATTCATGTCCAACAGCCTGAAAATCATTATTATTACTGGAGGTTGAATTTTGGCTTTTGAACTTGAAGAACATGGCTTCTGATCTTCTGTATGTTTTCTTCCTATTAGTAAATCTCATGTGCAGAGTCTGTGGATCCAAACCTTGATACATACTTATTCATCTGTGCAGAAATTATTAACCCTCCTGTTGTCCTCGAGTCAAAGATGGAAGGGAGGAAGGAAGGAAAGGAGGAAGGAAGGAAGGAAGGAAAAGAGGAAAGAAGGAAGGAAGGTAGGAAGGAGAAAGGAAAAGAGGAAGGGAGGAAGGAAGGGAAGAAGGACAGAGGAAAGGAAGGAGGAAGGAAGGAAGGAAGGAAGGAAGGAAGGAAGGAAGGGAAGAAGAAGGAAGGAAAGGAGGGAGGAAGAAGGAAGGAAGAAAAGGAGGGAGGGCCTTCTCTCTTTCTTTCCTTCATTCCTCCTCCTTCTTTCCTTCCTTCCTTCTCTCCATTTGTCCTTCCTCCCTCCTTCTCTCTTTCTTTCCTTCCTCTCTCTTTCCTCCCTCCCTCGTTCCTTTTTTCCTCCCTTCTTTCCACCCTCCTTTCCTTCCTTCCTTCATCCCTTCTTCTTTTCCTTTCTCCTTCCCTCCCTCTGTCCTTTTTTCCTCCCTTCCTCCTACCTTCCTTCCTTCTTTCCTCTGTCCATCCTTCCATCCTTCCATCCTGCGCTCAGGTCTGGCAAAACAACATAAATGATTGATTCTTCCGTTGCCGTCTAACAGCTTTACGCTAAACTTAAAAATGTAAACTCTTTTTCAGAAGTTTTCCTCGCTTGAATGTCCGCAACTTTCTCTCGCCTGCTCCAGAAGTAAAGATCCCTAACTCAGGTCTGTGATTGTTAGAGACAGATGAGTCCACATTACTTTGTTTGTGTTGGGAGCTGAACAGCTGACTGCACACATTTAGAAACAAAGACTGGAATGAGTTCAAGATGAGTTCAAGATCTGAACAGGAAATCGAGCTTTGCTGAAAGTAATGATCCATCCATCACACTGTCTGCTGTGCCGAGCCGCAGATCGACAACGTGATGATGTCATCGCTGTATGAAGAGGATGAATGATGTAATGGTTGTTAGGTGTTAATGAGGTGGTTATGATGTCATCGCTCTACGAAGAGGATGAATAATGTATTGGTTGCTAGGTGTTTATGAGGAAACACAAACGCTGCTAACGAGGCGTCAGGTGGTTAATGTGAGAGATGAAATGATCGAGATCTTAAAGTAGTGATTAAGTTTCTACTGCTGACTTCTTACCCTTGAGCATCACTTCCTGTTCTCTCAGTCAAACTGACTTTAATAGTTTAACCTTCCTGTCTTCCTCCCAGGTCAAATTGATCCTTCCTTCCTTCCTTCCTCCTTCCTTTTCTCTTTCTTTCCTTCCTTCCTCCCTCCCTCCCTCCTTCTTTCCCTCCCTCATTCCTTCCTTCCTTTCCTTCCTCCCTCCTTCTTTCCTTCCCTCCTTCCTTTTACTCCTTCTTTCCTCTGTTCTTCTTTCATCTGTCCTTATCTCCTTCCTTCTTCCCTTCCTCTTTTCGTTTATCCCTACCTCCTTCCTCCTTTCCTCCTTCCCTCCTCCCTTTCTTCCTTCCTTCTTTCCTCCGTCCTCCCTTCCTTCTTCCTCCCTCCCTTCCTTCCTTGACTTGTGTGGCATCTTGTAATCGTATCTAATTAAATGTTGTAAATGCTCAGTAGTAGATCAAAACACTTCAATAATACAAAACGTAAGACATTTGATTTTAGAGTAAAATTAAAAATGGAAAATTAAAAGTTGTGCAGGCTTTGTACAACAGGCTCTATTTTTCCTTCTTTCCCTCCCTCATTCCTTCCTTCCTTTCCTTCCTTCCTCCTTTCCTCCTTCCTTACTTTCTTCCTTCCTTCTGTCTGTCCTTCCTTCTCTCTTCCTTTCCTTCCACTCACTTTCCTCCTTTTCCTTCCTTCCTTCCTTCCTCCCTCCCTTCTTCTTTCCTTCCCTCATTCCTTATTTCCTTTCCTTCCTCCTTTCCTCCCTCCCTCCTTCTCTCTTTCTTTCCTCCCCCTACCTTCTTCCCTTCCTCTGTCCTTCTTTCCTTCCTTCCTCCCTTCCCCTTTTCCTTTATCCCTCCCTCCTTCCGTCATTCCCCTGTCCATCCTTCCTCCCTCCCTCTCTCCCTCCCTCCCTCCCTTCCATCCTTGACTCGAGGAGGGTTAATAATCTGTTTTTTGGTGGCATCTTGTAATCATATCTAAATGTATGCTGCTCAGTAGTAGTTCAAAACACAATAATAAGTTCAATAATACAAAACGTAAGATATTTGATCTTAGAGTAAAATTAAAAATGGAAAATTAAAAGTTGTGTAGGGCGATCATGAGAGCAAAGTTGTAAGAGCTCAGTAATGATGATGATGTGAGAACTAGCAGGCTTTGTACAACAGATATAAGAGCATCCTTTTCCATAATGCATCAAAGACATAAACCCAAACTCCAACTCTGACTGTGTATCTCAGTTACACAGACCTACACTCTGTATTTCACTATAAGGCTCAATTATGTTACTCAAAAGCACCTAAAATGGATTTTATGATACGAAGAGCCTTTAGTATCTTAGTATCCTGCTACATGACCTCCAGGAACCTGATTTATGGTGTTTTTCTACCCCCCCCAAAAAAAAAGATTAATGCCCTGTTTTTCCACAAATTAGATTGAAGATGAAAGCACAGAATAAAAAAAGAGGAAAAGAGCTTCAAACAAAAGGTAGAGGGCAAAAAAGATGTCCAAAAAAAGGAAAGGAGAGAAAGAAGGAGAGAGAGAGCTTTTGAAGTAAGAAAGAAAAAAAGGTAGCAGGTGAAAAGAAAAACAAGAGATTATACAACAGGATGTGGGCATAAAGTGATTTAAGGAGCAGCAGAAGAAGAGAGGAGGTAAAAAAAAGGAAAGGAAAAAGGAAGGTCAGAGTTTCTTTGAAGTGGTGTTGGACTCCCAGCGGACTGGAAAGCTCACTAGTTTTCCTCTTAATGGGAAGGATTGTTCCTCCGCTGTGTTTCATTTAGTTTAAGTTGTCGGACAATTTTTAAAACAAGTAAAGAAATTTGCAAGCGTGTCAGAATTAACAAAGCAGAACTGGGGGAGGGGGGGGGGGGTTGGAGGGTTTTTTGCATCCCATTTAGGGCCGAGGTCCTCAAGATATCCCTCTACCCAGTAACTTCTACCAGCTCCTCCTGAGAGATCATGAGGTCTATAATCTCTCCGGTGTGTTCAGGGTCTGCTCAGGGATTTCCTAAACTCCTAACAGCTGGACAAACCCAGAAAACCCCCCAAAAGGAGCCACCTAGGAGGCTTCACCTGTCCTGGTGTCAAGGAAGGAAGGGAGGAAAGGAGGAAGGAAGGACGGACAGAGGAAAGAAGGAGGGGAGGAAGGAAGGTAGGGGGGAGGAAAGAAAGAGAGAAGGAGGGAGAAAGGAAAAGAGGAAGGCAAGAAGGAATGAAAGGAGGGAGAGATGGAGGAAGGAATGAAGGAAGGAAGGAGGGACAGAGGAAAGAAGAAGGAAGGAACAAAGGTAAAGGGAGGAACAAAGGAAAGAAAGAGAGGAGGGAGAAAGGACGATAGGAAGGCAAGAAGGACATGAAAGAAGGAAGAGAGGAGGGAGAAAGGACGATAGGAAGGCAAGAAGGACATGAAAGAAGGAAGAGAGGAAGGAAGGAGATAGGGCAGGAAGGAATGAAGGAAGGAAAGAGGGACAGAGGAAAGAAGAAGGAAGGAACAAAGGTAAAGGGAGGAACAAAGGAAAGAAAGAGAGGAGGGAGAAAGGACGATAGGAAGGCAAGAAGGACATGAAAGAAGGAAGAGAGGAAGGAAGGAGAGAGGGCAGGAAGGAAGGAAGGGAGGAAGGACGGACAGAGGAAAGAAGGAAGGAATAAAGGTAAGGGGGAGGAAAGAAGGAAAAAAAGAGAAGGAGGGAGAAAGGAAAAGAGGAAGGCAAGAAGGACAGGAAAGAAGGAAGAGAGGAAGGAAGGAGAGAGGGCAGGTAGGAAGGAAGGAAGGAAGGAAGGAAGGAAGGAAGGAAGGACGGACAGAGAAAAGAAGGAAAGAACAAAGGTAAGGGGGAGGAAAGAAGGAAAAAAAGAGAAGGAGGGAGAAAGTTCAATAGGGAGGCAAGAAGGACAGGGAAGAAGGAAGGGAGGAAGGAAATGATGGAAGGAACGAAAGAGAGAGGAAGGAAAGAAAGAGAGAAGGAGGGAGGGAGGAAGGACAAATGGAAGGAAGGGAGGAAGGAAAGAAAGAGAGAAGGAGAGAGGGAGGAAGGACAGATGGGAGAGAGGAAGGACAGAAGGAAGGAAGGAAGGAAGGAAGGAAGGGAGAAGGAAGGAAGGAAGGAAGGAAGGAAGGAAGGAAGGAAGGAAGGAAGGAAGGTTTGCCAGGCCAGTGTCCAACATATACAGCCACAGATCTGATGATACAAACTCAAAATTCATTTAACTCCTGCAGCAGATCTATGGAGAGCTTCAGCAGCTTCCTATCGACCAACACATTTCAGAAAGGCCAGATACTCTGCTCTGAGCTCTGAGCTCTGAGCTCCGAGCTCCGAGCTCCGAGCTGCACAGATACCAGAGCCTTCAGCCAGATAGAGTCACATAGAGGTGACCCCTTCCTCCTCCAGGGAAGACCCCCAACACACTGCCGCTGGAACACACTGCTGCTGCTGAGCCAGAGATTCATGACTAACCCGCGGCTTCTGTTTGTTCTGTATTGAAAGTAAAGAAGCAGAGAGAGAGCTGGAGCCAAATCAAAGAGCAATTTCCAACAGAAATGCAATTTGTTGCTCACAATGATGTGAACTCAAATGGAGTTATCACCCACTCGAGCTCTACTGAGCTTTGCAACACAATTTACTTCTTTCTTTTTTTGGTTTTTAAGGCCCATTTACTGCAGGGTGGAAAGTCGCTTCCAGCAGGAGAGCAAGCAGCATGCAGTATTGCTCTCATCAGCGGGGAGAGGAAGTTTGAGAAGTTCTTTGTTCTTTCTTCCTTCCTTCCCTCCTTCCTCCCTCCTTTCCTTCCTTCCTCCCTCCCTCCTTTCCTTCCTTCTTTCCTTCCTTCCTCCCTCCCTCCTTTCCTTCCTTACCTCCTTCTGTCTTTCTTTCAGCTCTCCCTCCCTCCTTTCCTTCCTTCTTTCCTTCCTCCCTCCCTCATTTCCTTCCTTACCTCCTTCTCTCTTTCTTTCAGCTCTCCCTCCCTCCTTTCCTTCCTTCTATCCTTCCTCCTCTCCTTCCTTCCTTCCTTCTTCCTCCCTTCCTTCCTTCCTTTCTTCTTATCTTATTTTCCTTCCTTCCTTCCTTCATTTTGACACCCATGTACTAGAGAGGAAAGAAGGAAAATGTGTTTTCTATGGTCGCTCAGACAGGAAGTGTAGAAAGAGGAAGCTTGTCTCTGGCTGTTTGATGTGCTGCTGTCAGTGTTGCAATCTTGTTTCATGCAGATAAACGCTGTCTGTCTCATGACTTGCTGTGAGGATCAATATGAGCATTGACTCATCTGGCTGCTATTATGTCCAGCCTGGCAGGGAGGAGGACCCGGGTTTTAGACGTCACACACCAGGCGGTCCAGTCGGAAGGAAGTGGAGTGTTAGTGTTCAGGAAAATAAGCAAATTCATTCAGATCCGATGAGGTCTGTTTCTATTTCTGCTGAACAGCTGTGTTACGCTTTGAAACTGTCTGAAGGAGGGAGGAAGGAAGGAGGGAATGGAGGGAGGAAGGAAGGAAGGAAGGAAGGAGGGAAAGGAGGGAGGAAGGAAGGAGGGAATGGAGGGAGGAAGGAAGGAAGGAGGGAAAGGAGGGAGGAAGGAAGGAGGGAATGGAGGGAGGAAGGAAGGAAGGAAAGGAAAGAAGGACAGAAAGGAGGAAGGAAGGGAGGAAAGGAAAGTTACTCTGTGAAACTGTCTGAAGGAGGGAGGAAGGAAGGAGGGAATGGAGGGAGGGAGGAAGGAAGGAGGGAAAGGAGGGAGGAAGGAAGGAGGGAATGGAGGGAGGAAGGAAGGAAGGAGGGAAAGGAGGGAGGAAGGAAGGAGGGAAAGGAGAGAGGAAGGAAGGAGGGAATGGAGGGAGGAAGGAAGGAAGGAAAGGAAAGAAGGACAGAAAGGAGGAAGGAAGGGAGGAAAGGAAAGAGGGAAGGGAGGAAGGAGGAAAGAAGGAACAGTCAAAACAGATGGGGTCAATTTGACCCGGGAGGACGGCACAAAGGTGAACAAGTCCAGCTGCTTTCCATTCAATTGCAAAGAGACAAAATATGAATGTGCTAGAATATACACGCCTGGAAATGAGTTTTAAAGATGATTTTAATTATGCTTCTGGATAAGTTCACATCTAGTAGCATTGTGTCAAATAAGATAATAATACTAAATTATTTTCCCATCAGTCTTTATATGCTCTGTTTTTAGGTGCATCATGTCACACAGAGGATCATCTATCTGCAGGTCCCCCCCCCCCCCCCAAACAGTCCCATCAGCAGGTCGCTCCTCTTCCATCTGAAGCTAATCAGTGACGGACCTGCAGACTCTTTGTCCGTCCAGGTCGTCATGGAAGGAAGGAAAGGAAGGAGGTAGGAAGGTAGGGAAGGAAGAAGGTAGGAAATGGGGAAGGATGGATGGAAGGGAGGAGGGAAGGAGTAAGGGAGGAAAAAAGGAACGAGGGAGGGAAGGAGAAAGGAAAAGAAGAAGGGAGGAAGGATGGAAGGATGGAATGAAGGAAAGGAAGGAAGGAAGGAAGGAAGGAAGGAGGGAAAGGAGGGTGGAAGGAAGGGAGGAAAGGAAAGAAGGAAGGGAGGTAGGAAAGGACGGAGGAAAGGAAGGTGGAAGGAAGGGAGGAAAGAAAAGAAGGAAGGTAGGAAGGAAGGAAAGGACGGGGGAGAGAAGAAAGTAATGAAGGAAGGAAGGAAGGAAGGAAGGAGGACGACACATAGATCAACTATCTGCAGCCCCCCCCCCCCCCCCAACCCAACAGTCCCATCAGCAGGTCGCTCCTCTTCCATCTGAAGCTAATCAGTGACGGAGCTGCAGACTCTTTGTCCATCAGGTCATGTGATCAGGACACAAGGACAGATTGATTCCTGTTGATGACACCCAGCAACTGATGACACCCAGCACCCCTGATGACACCCAGCACCCCTGATGAGCTGATCAGCTGATCAGCTGATGAGATGGATCTAAAGCTACAAACCTTTGATGAGCTGCCCTGAAGAACTCAAACTGTGAGAAGCAGAAAACTTCTAGTGTGTGAGCTGAGGTGAAATCACTCTACTACTTTTAGATTTGATGGTTTTGAGGATTCGATATTGCTGCTGTTTGAAGATTTTAAAATAATTAACACCTCACCTCCCTTCCTTCCTTCCTTCCTCCCTCCCTCCCTCCCTTCCTCATTCCTTCCTTCCTTCTTTCCTCCCTTCCTTCCTCTTTTCCTCCCTCCCTCCTTACTCCTTTCCTTCCTCATTCTTTCCATCTTTCCTCCCTTCCTTCCTTCCTTCCTTCTTTCCCTTCCTTCCTTCTCTCCTTCATTCCTTCCCTCTCTCCTACCTTCCTTCTTTCCTCACTTTGTTCCTTCCTTCTTTCCTTTTTTCCTCCCTTCCTTCCTCACTTCCACCTTTCATTCCTTCCTTCTTCCTCCCTCCTTCCTTCCTTTATCCCTTCATCCCTCCTTTCCTTCCTTCTTTCCTTTATCCCCTCCTTCCTTGCCTCCCTTCTTTCCTCCCTTCCTCCTTCCTTCCTGCCTTCTTTCTTTCCTTTATCCCTCCCTCCTTACTTCCTTCTTTCCTCCCTTCCTTCCTTCTTTCTTTCCTTTATCCCTCCCTCCTTCATTCTTTCCTCCCTTCCTTCCTTCCTTCCTTCCTTTATCCCTTCCTCCCTCCTTTCCTTCCTTCTTTCCTTTATCCCTCCCTCCTTCCTTCTTTCTTCCCTCCCTTCCTTCCTTCTTTCCTCCCTCCTTCCTTTCCTCTCTTCTTCCTTCCTTTATCCCTTCCTCCTTCCTTCCATCTTTCCTCCCTCCCTCCCTAAACGAAGTCATCTTTACAGAATTCATACCCTTCTCCATTTACCACAGTACAATTACGAGCCTTGTTTTTAGTGTATTTTATTTTGAAGGACTGATTTAACTTCCTGCCATGAGTCAGATCTTTTTAAAATTAATTCTCTTATTTTGTTAGATGGTATTTTGTGTTGAGTATTACTAACAGTTTAATTCTAGTAGTATTAAGTGAGTGGCCTCTAATTGTTTCACTTAGTTTTTAATTAAAAGTGTGATGTAGGAGGTCTGTGTGATTATCACTGGATTACAATCATTAGATTTGGGACATGGACATTTGCATTTTTTTTTATTTTATTTTTTATAACTTGAACTAAACAATTATATTATAGTCACTTCTCATCCAAATTACAAATTTGTTTTTGACTGTTCCTTCCTTCCTTCCTTCCTTCCTTCCTTCCGTCCTCCTTCCCTCCCTTCCTCCCCTCCCTACATATTTCCTTCCCTCCTTCCTTCCTTTCCTCCCTCCCACCATGTTTCCTTCCCTCCTTCCTTCCTTTCCTCCCTTCCTTCTTTCCTCTGTCCTTCTTTCCTCCCTCCTACCTTCCTTCCTTCTTCCCTCTGTCCTTCTTTCCTTCTGTCCTCCCTCCCTCCTACCTTACTTCCTTCTTTCCTGTCGTTCTTTCCGCCCTTCCTCTTTTCCTTTCTCCCTCCCTCCCTCCTTCCTTCCTCTCCCTCCTACCTTCCTTCTTTCTTCTGTCCCTCCTACCTTCCTTCCTTTTTTCCTCTGTCCTTCTTTCCTTCCTTCCTTCCTCCCTTCCTCTGTCCTTCTTTCCTTCCTCCATCCCCCTTCTTCCTTCCTTCTGTCCTCCCTCCCTCTTACCTTCTTTCCTTCTTTCCTCTGTCCCTCCTACTTTCCTTCCTCTGTTCTTCCTTCCTTCCTTCCTCCCTTCTTTTTTCCTTTCTCCCTCCCTCCCTCCTTCCTCCCTCCCTCCCTCCCTCTCTCCTCCCTCCTACCAGGATCAGCCTTAAATATTTCCACAGTAACAGTTTAAATGTGTCAGCCGGCCCCATTTCCTGTTCCATCCGTATGTCTCCTTGTTTTTATCTCTTCATGTTTTCTAATTATGTATTTTGTTAGATGCCTTGCAGCGAGCTCATTTTCCCATTAGGGGGAATAAAATCTCAAAGTTGAGCTTTATTAGTCACCCCCCACCTCCCCCTGACTGTTCCTTCCTTCCTTCCTTCTGTCTGTCCTTCCTCCCTCCTTCCTTCTTTCTTTCCTTCCTCTCTTTCCTCCTTTCCTCCCTCCCTCCATATTTCCTTCCTTCCTTCTTTCCTCCCTCCCTCTATATTTCCTTCCCTCCTTTCATCCCTTCCGTCTTTCCTCTGTCTTTCTTTCCTCCCTTCCTCCCTTCTTCTTTTCCTTTCTCCATCCCCCCCCTCCTTCTTTCCTCCCGCCCTCCATATTTCCTTCCCTCCTTCCTTCCTTTCCTCCCTTCCTTCCTTCTTTCCTCTGTCCTTCTTTCCTTCCTTCCTTCCATTCTTTCCTCCCTCCCTCCATATTTCCTTCTTCCCTCCCTCCCTCTTTCCTCTGTCCTTATTGCCTTCCTTCCTTCCAGCCTTCCTTCCTTCGTCCTTCCTTCCTTCCTTCTTTCCTTCCTCCACCCCCCTTCTTCCTTCTGTCCTCCCTTCTTCCTACCTTTCTTCCTTCTTTCCTCCCTCCTTCCTACCTTTCTTCCTTCTTTCCTCTGTCCTTCTTTCCTTCCTTCATCCCCCTTCTTCCTTCCTTCTGTCCTCCCTCCCTCCCTCCTACCTTCCTTCCTTCTTTCTTTCCTCTGTCCTTCTTTCCTCCCTCCCTCCCTCCTACCTTCCCTCCTTCCTCCCTTCTTCTTTTCCTTTCTCCCTCCCTCCCTCCCTCCTCCCTCCCTTCCTCCCTCCTACCAGGATCAGCCTTAAATATTTCCACAGTAACAGTTTAAATGTGTCAGCCGGCCCCATTTCCTGTTCCATCCGTATGTCTCCTTGTTTTTATCTCTTCATGTTTTCTAATTATGTATTTTGTTAGATGCCTTGCAGCGAGCTCATTTTCCCCATTAGGGGGAATAAAATCTCAAAGTTGAGCTTTATTAGTCACCCCCCCCCTCCCCCTCCCCCTCTCCCTCCCCCCCCTCTCCTCTCTCCCTTCCTCCTCTATGCTGAATTCATGAAGTTAGCAGACTCTGCCTCAAATGTAATTAGTGTCTTGGGCTGTAACTCTATTTCACACTTGTGAAACGCACTGCATGCCTATTGTCCCGCTCTCATTACTCCTTTTACATTCTGCTGAAATGAATTGCACATGAACTCAACTATGAACAGGCTGTCAGATGATTTCCAGGGTTTTTAGACGTTTTTATTTCTCCTACACTATCTAATACTAGGAAGGAAGGAAGGAAGGAAGGAAGGAAGGAACAACATGCAGACACTATCTAATAGTAGGAAGGAAGGAAGGAAGGAAGGAAGGAAGGAAGGAAGGAAGGAAGGAAGGAAGGAAGGAAGGAAGGAAGGAAGGAAGGAAGGAACAACATGCAGACACTATCTAATACTAGGAAGGAAGGAAGGAAGGAAGGAAGGAAGGAAGGAAGGAAGGAACAACATGCAGACACTATCTAATACTAGGAAGGAAGGAAGAAAGGAAGGAAGGAAGGAAGGAACAACATGCAGACACTATCTAATACTAGGAAGGAAGGAAGGAAGGAAGGGAGGAACAACATGCAGACACTATCTAATACTAGGAAGGAAGGAAGGAAGGAAGGAAGGAAGGAACAACATGCAGACACTATCTAATACTAGGAAGGAAGGAAGGAAGGAAGGAACAACATGCAGACACCATCTAATACTAGAAAGGAAGGAAGGAAGGAACAACATGCAGACACTATCTAATACTAGGAAGGAAGAAAGGAAGGAAGGAAGGAAGGAAGGAACAACATGCAGACACTATCTAATACTACTCTCTTTTTCCCCCCTCCCCTTCCCTTCCTTCTTTCCTCCCTCCCACCATATTTCCTTCCCTCCTACCTTCCTTCCTTCTTTCCTTTCTCTCTTTCCTCCCTTCCTCCATATTTCCTTCCCTCCCATCTTCTTTCCTCCCTCCTTCCTTCCTTTCTTCTTTTCCTCCCTTCCTTCTTTCCTCCCTTCCTTCTTTCCTCCCTTCCTTCCTTCCTTCTTTCCTTCCTCCCTTCCTCTGTCCTTCTTTCCTTCCTCCATTCCTCCTTCTTTCCTCTGTCCTTTCTTCCTTTCCTCCCTTCCTTCTTTCCTCTGTCCTTCTTTCCTCCCTTCCTTCATTCCGTCTGTTCTTCCTCCCTTCCTCCTTTCCATTCCTTCTTTCTTCCCTCCCTCCATATTTCCTTCCCTCCTACCTTCCTTTCTCTCTTTCCTCCCTTCCTCCCTTCCTCCATATTTCCTTCCCTCCCTTCTTCTTTCCTCCCTCCTTCCTTCCTTCTTTCCTTCCTCCCTTCCTCTGTCCTTCTTTCCTTCCTCCATTCCTCCTTCTTTCCTCTGTCCTTTCTTCCTTTCCTCCCTTCCTTCATTCCGTCTGTTCTTCCTCCCTTCCTCCTTTCCTTTCCTTCTTTCTTCCCTCCCTCCATATTTCCTTCCCTCCTTCCTTCCTTTCCTCCCTTCCTTCTTTCCTCTGTCCTTCTTTCCTCCCTTCCTCCTTTCCTCTTTCCTTCTTTCTTTTTTCCCCCCTCCCCTCCCTTCCCTCCCTCTTGGCTCTCTTCCCTTTTCTATCTCCCCTCTGGTTGACCTTTCAGTAAAAGGCTGCTTGGAGGTAGTGAAGGTTTAATTGTCCCCGATGAGAGAGCCAGTAACTCGGGATCTCATCAGCAGCGTGGGATTTACTGCCACCCCAGAAGCTCATTCTGCATCCTGTCGGCCTTGCGGCTGTTTAGATGCAGCTTGGGACTAATTCATGGAGGGAGAGAAGTGAACCTGAACGAGGAAGACTGTCGGAGGCTTGACCCTGGTTGGTGCTAATCTGATTTTTTAATCTGGGTCTCACAGCTACTCTTTTTTTATCAGCTGTTTCTACGATTTTGGATTTCCTTCTGTCTGTCCTTCTTTCCTCCCTTACTTCCTTCTGTCTGTCCTTCTTTCCTCCCTCCCTTACTCTTTTCCTTTATCCTTAACCCTGCCTCCTTCCTTCTTTCCTCCCTTCCTCCATCCTACCTTCTTTCCTCCGTC
>NW_026518561.1:25000-31708 GCF_027409825.1 Scomber japonicus | reverse complement strand
GTTCCAGGAAGGGAGGAAGAAGGTAGGAAAGGAGGAAGGAAGGAAGGAAGGGAGGAAGAAGGAAGCCAAGGAGGAAGGAAGAAGGAAGAAGGAAAGAAGGAAGGAAGGAAGGAAGGAGAGAGGAAGGAAACAAAGAGAGAAGAGGGAGGAAGGAAGGACGGAAGGAAGGAAGGAAGGAAGGAAGGAGAGGAAGAAAAGAAAGAGAGAAGGAGGGAGGAAGGACGGAAAGGAAGGAAGGGAGGAAGAAGGAAGCCAAGGAGGAAGGGAGGAAGGAGGAAGGAAAGAAGGAAGGAAGGAAGGAAGGAGAGAGGAAGGAAACAAAGAGAGAAGAAGGAGGAAGGAAGGACGGAAGGAAGGAAGGAAGGAAGGAGGAGAGGAAGAAAAGAAAGAGAGAAGGAGGAGGAAGGACGGAAGGAAGGAAGGAAGGAAGGAAGGAAGGAGAGGAAGAAAAGAAAGAGAGACGGAGGAGGAAGGACAGATGGAAGGAAGGGAGGAAAGAAGGAACAGTCAAAACAGACGGAAGGAAGGGAGGCAGGGAGGGGGGAGGAAAGAAAGTGAGAAGGAGGGAGGGAGAAAAGGAAGGATGGAGGGAGGGGAGGAAGGGAAGAAAGAGGGACGGACAGGAGGGAGGAAGAATGGAGGAAAGGAGGGAGGAAAGGAAGGAAGGAACATCCTCAAAAAAAAAAGAGAAGAAGCGGAGTTAATATTTAATGGAAAAATACAGCTAAATTCCAGTTCATGTTTTATTGATCTGGACTTTACAGGGTTGCAGCTCTTGGCCGGCGCTGCTCTTCCTGCAGAGAGGTTGCTTCTCTCTCTTTGGCTGGTTCAACAGTTCAGAGTTATGAAATGGTCACTTCATGCTCGCTCGCTCGCTGCTGGCAGGCGGAGACCGGCGGGTTCACCGCTGGTTAACGACTTGCAGAGGGAACCTGCAGACTCTGCAAACATTAATGACAGACATGTTTATGCAGTTGGAACTTGTCAAATACGGGAGAGCTGCACTTAAAGCAGCCCAGTGACTTTGAACCTTGTTTGCACAGAACGGGCAGTCTGACAGAACGAGGGAGCGAAGGGAGCGAGGGGAGGAGGGGCTCGCTTGAGGTGAGGATGTTGGTTTTGGCCGCAGAGAGAACAGACGGCTACGGAGGTGAGAGCAGCTGCTGCTACCTGAGCTACCTGTGTGTGTTTATATAGATGTGTGTGTGTGTGTGTGTGTGTGTGTGTGTGTTCTTGTATGACTATCATTTTTGAGAACCGATTTGAGTTTTATAGCTGGGAAGTGAGAACATTCAAATAGATGTTTGAGGCCTTCAGACTTTTAGGATTTTAGGATGAAGGTTTTCATAGTTTATATTTTATGTTTTTATAGTTTATTTTACTCGTAATTGTTCTTTTATTTTTAATCTTGTGTCTTAAGCTTGTACAGCACGTTGGTCATTTGAGGTTGTTTTAAATGTGCAATATAAATAAATAAACTTTGATTTGGAGGTTGGAATTTGGGTTTAGGTTCAGTTTAGGTTAGAGGCCAGAAAACGCATGATATCAATGAATGTCCTCACTAAGATAGCTATACAAACGTATGTGTATGTGTGTGTGTGTGTTCTTGTATGACTATCATTTTGAGGACCAATCAACATTTTATACCTGGGGAAAATGAGGTCATTTCAGAAAAGTGAGGACTTTTTTTTTTTTTGTTTGGTTTTATTTCTTTGTAACTTTGTTAAGAAAAGTGCTATATAAAAAGTTCATTATTATTATAATTTTGGCCGGTCCTCACTTTCTAACACAAGTTTTTGGTTTTAGGATGAAGGTTAGAATTAGGTTTAGATTTAGTTTAGGTTAGGGACTAGAAAACACATTATACCAATGAATGTCCTCACTAAGATAGCTATACAAACATACGTGTGTGTGTGTGTTCTTGTATGACTATCATTTTGAGGACCAATTTAAGGCTTATACCTGGGAAAAGTGAGGTCATTTCAGATAAGTGAGAACATTTTTACTTTGGTTTGGTTTTATTTCTTCTTTAAAGCACTTTGTAACTTTGTTTAGAAAAGTGCTATATAAATAAAGTTCATTATAATTATTATTTTGGCTGGTTTTTGGTTTTAGGATGAAGGTTAGAATTAGGTTTAGGTTCAGTTTAGGTTAGAGGCCAGAAAACGCATTATATCAATGAATGTCCTCACTAAGACAGCTATACAAACATGTGTGTGTGTGTGTGTGTTCTTGTATGACTATCATTTTGAGGACCAATTTAAGTTTTATAGCTGGGAAGTGAGAGGATTTTATGAAAGTGAGGACATTCAAATAGATGTTTGAGGCTTCAGTTTTTTTTTTAATCTTGTGTCTTAAGCTTGTACAGCACTTTGGTCATTTGAGGTTGTTTTAAATGTGCGATATAAATAAATAAATAAATGAGTAAACTTTGACTTGAACGTTAGAATTTGGGTTTAGGTTCAGTTTAGGAGCCGGAAAATGCAAAGACAGGTTAAAGCATTTATTTTTGTTAAGGTTATATCAATGAATGTCCTCACTAAGATAGCTATACAAACATACGTGTGTGTGTGTGTGTGTGTGTGTGTGTGTGTGTTCTTGTTTGACTATCATTTTGGGGACCAATTAACGTTTTGTACCTGGGAAAAGTGAGGTCATTTCAGAAAAGTGAGGACATTTTTACTTTGGTTTGGTTTTATTTCTTCTATAAATCACTTTGTAACTTTATTAAGAAAAGTGCTATATAAATAAAGTTCAGTTTTTGGTTTTAGGATGAAGGTTAGAATTGGGTTTAGTTTAGGTTAGGTAGTTTAGGTTAGGTTCATTATATCAATGAATGTCCTCACTAAGATAGCTATACAAACACTTGTGTATGTGTGTGTGTTCTTGTATTACTATCATTTTGAGAACCAATTAGAGTTTACACCTGGGAAGTGAGGACATATTGGCCAGGCTTCACTTTCTGATACCTTTAGACTAGAGGGTTGTTTGAAAGACTTCAGACAGGTCAGAAGACATGGTTGAAAAGTCGAACATGACGTCACCATGGCAACAAACAGGCATATCAACAAGGACGTGAAGGACTTTCTAACAGTCTCCAGGAAGTGAATATCAATGTAATGTCATCTGACGTGATGGAAACTGGACTGTATGTGTCTCTGAAGGCGCATCCAGTGACAACACTAATAATAAAAAAAGGACACGTCATGTTTAATCGATTCAATATGAATTTAAATACACAACACGGCCAGAAGTATGTGAACGAGGTCGAGCTTAAACCAATTAAATTTCGATTTTTTTTTTTTTTAGAGCATCTGATGGCTATAACATAACCTTTTTTTTTTAGTGTTGTTTCTGTGTCAGCAGTCACGTTTGTCGAGCGATGGAAATTTTTATTTTGTTTCCTGTTTGCGTCATGCTCTGGAAAACTACTGAGCACACACACACACACACACACACACACACACACATACACAGACACACACATATGCTTCTCGGTCATGACACGAGTCTAATTCGGAGATGATCGTAATACTCTGTTGAATATATTTAGCAACATGCACAGTAGGCGAGCAATCAAGCAGGTGCCAAACGAATAAAATTAGAGCGTCGCATCTGGTCACACGCCGTTATGAATGCCTGTAATTATAGCCAGAGTATAAAAACTGTGCAGCAGAGAGACATCAGATCAGATTTTTTTTATAGAAATAACATTGTCACTCTTTAAAAAACAACTTGGACAGTAATTATGTCATGACTCATAATAGTCTCTGGTGTGTCAGCAGTGGTTATTTTTAAGCCTTCTCAGGCATGTGGCCCATTAGCGAGGTGTGTGTGTGTGTGTGTATATGTGTGTATGTGTGTGTGTGTGTTTGACTAAGGCGAGTGGCGGTTGAGAGGTAGGTCAGGGGTGTGTGAGCAAATGACAGGATGTGCGGTCAGGCTGGTTCACAAAATCTGCTTAGTAATGTTGGTAAAGATAGAGCTGACCTCGCCGGTTGCAGTCAATGGCCCCCCTGTTAACCGCCGCCTGTCTCTCACATGCACACACACACACACACACACACACACACACACACACACACACACGCACACACACATGCACACACACACATGCTCTGAAACACACCTGAATGGAGGCCAGTGTTCTGCAGCAGGGTGGGGACATGTACTGTTATACCAACAGAAGGAGAGAAGGAGTAGTGCAGGATGAGACAGACAGAATAAGTCCTTTTATATATCTGTTGGCCGCTTTTGGGTTTGCAACACACACACACACACACACACACACACACACACACACACACACACACACACACACACACATGCATGCACACACACACATGCACACGGAGCTCGAGCTGGAAGTCTAAAAAGCCGCCAGTATGCTCAACCAGCAGCTGCAGATTTTATCTCAGATGCCACATCCTGGTTGGAGTTTACAGTCACATCCACGTGAAATCTATTTATGTATGAAAACACACCTGAACTCGTGAGGAGTGTGTAACGAGGCTGTAATGTATTGTTGTTGGGTTTTTTTAAAGAGGAAAAATACAGTAGATTTACCTCATAGTTGGAATTTTACAGTATAATATTTGGTTAAAGGATACAAGCTTTTTATAATAACAATAATAATGATTATAATGTTTATTTATGGAGCTCTTCTCAAAACCGAGCAAATTAAAACTGACAAATTATGAATGAAACAATTTAAGTACTATTATAATAGAGTTAAATAAGGTACTGTTATAGTTACACAACGTTCTGTTATAATAGAGTTAAATTAAGTATTGTTATTTGGGGTTTTTTAACAAGGGGGATGCAGCTTGTTAACCACCCCACCACCATCAATCATGGTCAGTCGCTCATAAAAACGCTTTGCCTAGCTCTTTCTGGTCTTGCTGCTCTTGAACTGCCTCCTCTCTCTCCTTCACCTTGTTGCCCTGCTGCTGCTGCTGCTATCTGACTTTGTTTATTCTCTACAAAAGTAATGACATGAACTTCCAACAAATAGCTTATTTTCTACAACACTTGTCTGAACAATACCAGTGGATTTTGGGCCCACATGCTTAGTTGAACTCAAAGATTAACTTAAAACGGTGTGTCCTCTCTCTCCGCTGCAGTTTAATACATAAATGGGAAACCCTGTAAAGGATCAATGAGTCAGGCAGAACATGGCAGTCAAAGCACTGTTATAATAGAGTTTAATGTACTGTTATAATGGAGTTTAAAGTACTGTTATAATGGAGTTAAAGTAATGTTATAATGGAGTTAAAGTACTATTATAATAGAGTTGAAGTACTATTACAATAGAGTTAAAGCACTGTTATAATAGAGTTAGAGTACTATTATAGTAGAGTTAACGTACTGTTATAATAGAGTTAAAGTAATGTTATAATGGAGTTAAAGTACTATTATAATAGGTTTAAAGTACTGTTAAAATAGAGTTAAAGTACTGTTATAATAGAGTTAAAGTAATGTTATAATGGAGTTAAAGTACTATTATAATAGGTTTAAAGTACTGTTAAAATAGAGTTAAAGTACTGTTATAATAGAGTTAAATATTTTAAGGGGATTTGTTGTTTTTGTGTGTAAAGCCCTGTGTTGCATTACATTTGTACAAAGCCTTCTCTACAAATACAGTCTGACTGGTTGAAGTCTGATTAGTATTTCTAAAGAGAAGCTGAAGCTCTTTGGAGTCAGCTGCAGCATCGAGCAGCCGTCCGTCTGTCTGTCTGTCCTATAGTACGACTTGAGGCTGAAATCGACGAGGAAGCACCTTAAAAAATACCACAGACGCTGCTCTTACTTCCTGTGTGTTCTTCTCTCCATCTCAGAGCTAAATAGAACAAAAGCAGACGTGTCAACACTCTGAAAGCAAGTAAACAATGGAGCAGTATTCATCTTTCACTTCCACATAAAGGAAGTCGTATCGCCCTCGGTGTTTGTCACCTTCAAAGTCAGCAGAGAAATTCCACCCGAGTGAAAAGAAGCTGCAACTTTTTCTCCCTTGACTTCAGATGACAAGCGCTGGAGGCAGACGTGACATCCAGATAAATGTTTTGTGGTTCCGAGTTTGGAGTCGACACCTGAAGTTTCAGACCTGCAGGGCTCCACGAGGGACACACAACAGAAAACCAACATGATGATGTGAGCCAAGGACAAAGTTATGCATTATAAATGAGTGTGTTATTGTAATTTGCTGCATGTAGAGCCTCATTCTGACTGGATTCACTTCTTCTCCTTCAGGGGATTTAAGGTAATAATTACAGCTGCTATCGTGGCTGTTTGCACCGTTAAGATAGCTGAGGTCAGCACATCCGTACTTTTCTCAGTGTGTACATTAATAAAAGTTCTGAAATAACAACTAAAAATTAATTTAGTGCAGCAAAGATTTTACATGGCAGCTCACGTGTTGACAGTCAGTTGCTGAATGGAAGCACTCAGTTAACCAGACAGATGTTTTAATTAATTTTACCGGACTGTTCATCGTCATTCATCCACACACATTGTTTCATAAAAAGCTTCTTAAACATTATGTTTTATCCCTGCTAGTATAACCTGAGTTATTTTGCTAGCTAACATGGCCAGTCAATCAATCAATCAATCAATCTTTATTTGTATAGCGCCAAATCACAACACAGTCACCGACCAACCAAACTCTTCAGGTTTTCATTTTAAAGAGACCCAACATTCCCACATGGATAA
>NW_026518561.1:12500-20000 GCF_027409825.1 Scomber japonicus | reverse complement strand
GAGAGCAAACAGAGAGACAGAGAGAAAGCAGAGAAAGCAGAGAGAGAGAGAGAGACAGAGAGAGAGAGAGAGAGAGAGAGAAAAAGAGTAGAGAGAGAGAGAGAGAGAGAGAGCAGAGAGAGAAAGAGAGAGAGAGAGCAGAGAGAGAGCAAGAGGGAAAGAGAGAGAGAAAGAGAGAGAGCATAGAGATAGCAGTGAGAGAAAGAGAGAGAGAGAGCAGAGAGAGAGCAAAGAGAGAGAGCAGAGAGAGAGAGAAAGAGAGAGCAGAGAGAGAGAGAAAGAGAGAGCAGAGAGAGAGAGAAAGAGAGAGCAGAGAGGCAGAGAGAGAGAGAGAGAGCAGAGAGAGAGAGCAGAGAGAGAGAAAGACAGAGAGAGAGAGCAGAAAGAAAGAGAGAGAGAGAGAGAGAGCACAGAGATAGCAGAGAGAGAGAGGGAGAGAGCAGAGAGAGAGAGAGAGAGGGAGAGAGAAAGAAAGAGAGAGAAAGAGAAAGAAAGAGAGAGAGAGAGAGAGAGAGGTAGAAATGAGCAAATGGAATACTAAATATAGACTAAGTCACACAGACGGGAGAAGATGGAAATGTGCTAGAAATAAAAACACA
The DNA here is from genome assembly GCF_027409825.1 of Scomber japonicus. Classification (NCBI taxonomy): domain Eukaryota; kingdom Metazoa; phylum Chordata; class Actinopteri; order Scombriformes; family Scombridae; genus Scomber; species Scomber japonicus. The sequence goes on along the minus strand of NW_026518561.1, from coordinate 19,401 downwards.
CTTTGCACTCTGAGCAGTGAGCTGTGTTCATCAGGTGTCTCCTCCTCCTCCTCCTCCTCCTCCTCCTCCTCCTCCTCTTCCTCCTCCTCTTTCTTTCACCTTTCCCCCCTCCCTCTCACCCCTCCTCTCCTCGCTAACCTTTTTCATAAGGTGAGGCCACTACGGCTCCATTGATGGATTAAAAATAAATGAGAGGGTAAACATAGCATGAGAAGCAGGCCTCCTCCTCGTCCTACCCCCCCCCCCTTCCTCCTCCTCCTCCTCCTCCTCCTCCTCTCTCCCCCCCTCCTCTGCCGTCGTTATTAAACACCAGCTCGCTTTGTTTCCATATTCATCAAATCCTCCCCACCTCAAGTCTCTCTCCCCTTCCTCTCTCTCCATTTGTGTTTTCCAATCTCTCAGCATCTCCACACACACACACACACACACACACACACACACACACACACACACACACACACACACACACACACACACACACACACACACACACACACACACACACACACACACACACACACACACACACACACACACACACACACACAGTGACCTCCTGTGAAGATGTGAAGTCTGTTATACTCCACAAAACTAATTTATTGGATGAATGAAACATAGAGAGACAACTTGTTTTCTATTGAGGATTCCTTACTCATTTCCTTCCTTCCTCCTTTCCTCCCTCCCTCCTTACTTACTCATTTCCTTCCATCCTTCCTTGCTTCCTTCCTCCCTTAACTCTCTCCTTACTTCTTTCCTCTGTTCCTACCTCCCTCCCTCCCTCCTTACTCCTTTCCTCCCTTCCTACCTCTCTCCCTCCTTACTCCTTTCCTTCCTTCCTCCCTGCCTCCTTACTCCTTTCCTTCCTTCCTTCCTCCATGAAACATAGAGAGACACCTTAGCTGTTGGTCCACTGTGTATACTTACTACGTACTACTAGGGCACATTTCAACAGGTTACAAATGTCAAAAATCTAATGTAAATCACCTTCCTTCCTTCCTTCCTTCCTTCCTTCCTTCCTTCCTTCCTTCCATCTACACGGTGCATCACATGGTCTGGGTGAGTCACTGCTGCTTCCTTCCTTCCATCTGTCCTTCTTCCCATCCTTCTTTCCTTCCTTCCTTCCTTCCTTCCTGTCCTTCTTCCCTTCCTTACTTCTATCTGTCCTTCTTCCCATCCTTCCTTCCATTTTCCTGTCCTGCTTCCCTTCCTTCCTTCCTTCCTTCCTTCTGTCCTTCTTCATAGTATAAAAGAATATCATCTTAAGATTCAGTAAAATAACCCAGCAGTTGTCCAGATATAAATAAGTAATATTGAATAAATTAAATAAAAGAAAGACTTCCTGTCGTCCTCTCGGGTCAAATTGACCCTGTCTCTTTTGACTGTTCCTTCCTTCCTTCCTTCCTTCCTTCCTCCCTCTTTCTTTAATTTTTCCTTCGTTCTTCCCCTCCTTTCCTCTTTCTTTGCTCCTTCCATACTTCCTTGCTTCCTTTCTCTACCTACCTTCATTCCTCCTTTCCTTCCTCCCTTCCTTCTCTCCTTACTTCCTTCCTCTTTTCCTACATCCCTCCCTCATTACTCCTTTCTCCTCCCTCCCTCCCTCCCTCCTCCTTTCTTTCCCTTCCTTCCTTCCTTCCTTCCTTCCTTCCTCCCTCCCTCCCTCCTTACCTACCTTTTTTACATACAAGAGATATTATTGGTTGGTTTTAAAGCAATCAGTTCTCCCCCATCTGAGCAAGTCTGACCTCATCTCCTTATTTCTACCTCCAGCGTACAGACAGCTGATCAATACTACTAGTGCAGTTTACTACCGAGTCAGACATCCCAACTCTCCCTGACGCCTGCAAATGAGATCCAATCTACCGGAATCTGGAGTTTGACTGTGTGTGTGTGTGTGTGTGTGTGTGTGTGTGAGCAAACCACCCTGATAGCTCCGTGTTGCTGCTCATCTGTTCGCTGCTGGACCAGAGTATAAATTTTGTTTCATGTGCAAACAAGTAAATGACAAATTAGAGCAATGCTACAATAGAGTATTTCCTGCCTCCTTTCCTCCCTCCCTCCTTACTCATTTCCTTCCTTCCTTCCTCTCTCCCTCCTTACTCCTTCCTTCCGTCCTCCCTTCCTTCTCTCCTTACTTCCTTACTCTTTTCCTACCTCCCTCCCTCCTTTACTCCTTTCCTTTCTTTCCTTCCTTCTTCCTCCCTCCCACCCTCCTTACTTCCTTCCTTCGTTCCTCCCTTCCTCATCCCTTCCTCCTGTCCTTCTTTCCTTCCTACCTTCCTTCTCTCCTTACTTCCTTCCTCCTTTCCTACCTCCCTCCCTCCTTACTCCTTTTCTTCCTTCCTTCCTTCCTACCTTCCTTCCTTCCTCCCTCCCTCCCTCCTTACTCCTTTCCTCCCTCCCTCCTTACTCCTTTCCTCCCTCCCTCCCTCCTTCCTCCTTTCCTTCCTTCCTTCTTTCCTCCCTCCCTCCTTACTCCTTCCTTCCTTCCTCCCTTCCTTCCCTCACTCCTTCCTTACTCCTTTCCTCCCTTCCTTCCTCCCCTTCCTTCATCCCTTCCTCCTGTCCTTCTTGACCTGAGGACAACAGGAGGGTTAAAGTGATAAATGTCATACAGGTAGTTGTGTATGGTTTCTTTCATGTCAGTGTTGCTAAACCTATAAATAATCACGCACGTCACTTCGCTGGCACGTATCCGTGGAAACTGAAGAACAGTTGACTACTTGACACTAATCTCAGTTTACTTACTTTACTTGTGTGTCCCTCCTCTCTCTGTCTTCCCACCGAGCTGGAAAAAGAAACAGTTGAAGTAGTAAAGGATCACCAGCTGCCCATTTTCCCCCTTTTAAACTAGCAGTCCAGCCATAGCCGCGTCTTCCTCTTTCTCCTTACCTTCCTTCCTTCCCTCCTCCCTTCCTCCCTCCCATCCTTACTCCTTTCCTTCCTCCCTCCCTTCTTACTCCTTTCCTTCCTCCCTCCCTCCCTCTCTCCTTCTCCTTTCCTTCCTTCCTCCTTTCCTCCCTTCCTCATCCTTCCTCCTGTCCCTTCTTTCCTTCCTCATCCCTTCCTCCTTTCCTTCCATCCTTCCTTCCTCCTCCTTCCCTCCCTCCTTACTCCTTTCCTTCCTTCCTTCCTTCCTCCCTCCCTCCTTACTCCTTTCCTCCCTTCCTTCCTCCCTTCCCCCTTTCCTCCCTCCCTTCCTTCCTTCCTTTTTTCCTCCTTACTCCTTTCCTTCTTTTCTCCCTCCCTCCCTCCCTCCCTCCTACTCCTTTCCTTCATTTCTCCCTCTCTCCTTCCCTCCTTACTCCTTTCCTTCCTTCCTCTTTTCCTCCTTACTCCATTTCCTTCCTCCTTTCCTCCGTCCTTCCTCCCTTCCTTCCTCACTCCTTCCTTCTCTCCTTCCTCCCTCCCTTCCTTCCTCATCCCTTCCTCCTATCCTTCCTTGACCTGAGGACAACAGGAGGGTTAAAGTGATAAATGTCATACAGGTAGCTGTGTATGGTTTCTTTCATGTCAGCGTTGCTAAACCTATAAATAATCACGCACGTCACTTCGCTGGCACGTATCCGTGGAAACTGAAGAACAGTTGACTACTTGACACTAAATCTCAGTTTACTTTACTTTACTTGTGTGTCCCTCCTCTCTCTGTCTTCCCACCGAGCTAGGAAAAAGAAACAGTTGAAGTAGTAAAGGATCACCAGCTGCCCATTTTCCCCCTTTTAAACTAGCAGTTCAGCCATAGCCGGCGTCTTCCTCTTTCCTCCTTACCTTCCTTCCTTCCTCCCTTCTTTACTTCCTCCCTTCCTTACTTCCTCCCTTCCTTCTGTCCTTTCCTTCCTTCCTTCCTTCTTTCCTACCTCCCTCCCTCCTTACTCCTTTCCTTCCTTCCTTCCTTCCTTCCTCCCTTTCCTTCTTCCCTTCTCTCCTTACTTCCTTCATCTTTTCCTACCTCCCTCCCTCCTTACTCCTTTCCTTCCATCCTTCCTTCCTTCCTCATCCCTCCCTCCTTCCTCCTTTCCTCCCTCCCTCCTCACTCCTTCCTCCTTCATTCCTTCCTTCCTCCCTCCCTCCTTACTCCTTTCCTTCCTTCCTTCCTTCTTTCCTCCTTACCTTCCTTTCTCCCTCCCTCCTCACTCCTTCCTTCCTTCCTTCCTCCCTCCCTCCCTCCTCACTCCTTCCTTCCTTTCTTCTTTCCTTCCTTCCTTCCTCCCTCCCTCCTCACGACTTCCTTCTTTTCTTCCTCCCTCCCTCCTTCCTCCTTTCCTCACTCCCTCCTCACTCCTTCCTTCCTTCCTTCCTCCCTCCTTACTACTTTCCTTCCTTCCTTCCTTCCTTACATCCTTCCTTCCTTCCATCCATCCTTCCTTACTCCTTCCATCCATCCTTCCTTCCTTCTTTCCCTCCTTCCTCCTTTCCTCCTCACTCCTTACTCCTTTCCTTCCTTCCTTCCTCCCTTCCTCACCCCTTCCTCCTGTCCTTCCTTGACCTGAGGACAACAGGAGGGTTAAAGTGATAAATGTCATACAGGTAGCTGTGTATGGTTTCTTTCATGTCAGCGTTGCTAAACCTATAAATAATCACGCACGTCACTTCGCTGGCACGTATCCGTGGAAACTGAAGAACAGTTGACTACTTGACACTAAATCTCAGTTTACTTTACTTTACTTGTGTGTCCCTCCTCTCTCTGTCTTCCCACCGAGCTGGAAAAAGAAACAGTTGAAGTAGTAAAGGATCACCAGCTGCCCATTTTCCCCCTTTTAAACTAGCAGTCCAGCCATAGCCGGCGTCTGCTGAGACGCAGTCCAGCCATAGCCGGCGTCTGCTGAGACTCACATGGTCCCTCTCTCCACGAGCCAAACACTGAGGACAGTCACTCAGCTCATTGTCCACTCACTGAATAAAAAAAAAAGGAAAAAAAAGTCAATGTGTGTGTGTGTGTGTGTGTGTGTGTGTGTGTGTGTGTGTGTGTGTGTGTGTGTCTATTCGTCTTGCCTGGTCCAGTGAAAAGTGAAAAGTGAAAAGAAGGAGTCAGCTGACAGTCATTAGCCGTACTGTCGGTCTTACTTCTCCTACTGGGGATTCGGCCGTGTCATGTGAGAAGTCGAGCTAAAACAATAAAATACAGACACAGAGAAAGAGGTCACAGTTCAGTTCAGACAGTTGGTGTGGTTTTAAAAAAAAAAAAAAAAGGACCAGTGTCTAGAATTTAGTGACATCTAGTGGGACAGACTTGACCCGAAATGGAAGATAATGTTCATAATTACCTTAAAATAAGAATAATTGTAGAATGAGCCCTTTATATATTTTGCATTGGCACTGTAATGTTTCTACAGTAGCCCAGAATGGACAAACCAAGGCCTTTTGCTTTTTTCACAGACACTATTATAGGTTCTCCTACATGTTTAACCATTGTGTCGTCCTCCCGGGTCAAATTGACCCCGTCTGTTTTGACTGTTCCTTCTTTCCTCCCTCCCTTCCTTCCTTCTTTCCTCTGTCCTTCTTTCCTCTTCCTCCCTCCCTCCTCCTCCTTCCTTCCTTCCTCCTCCCTCCTACCTTCCTTCTTTCCTCCGTCCTTCCTTGCTTTCCTTCCTCCCTTCCTTTCCTTCTTTCCCTCCTTCCTTCCTTCTTCCTTTCCATCCTTCCTCCCTCCTTCCTTTCCTTCCTTCTTCTTCCCTCCCTTCCTTCCTTTCCTTCTTTCTTCCTCCCTTTCATCCTTTCTTCTTCCCCTCCCTTCCTTCCTCCTTCCTTCCTTTCCTTCCTCCTTTCTTTCTTCCTTCCCTCCTTCCTTCTTCTTCCCTCCCTTCCTCCCTTCCTTCCTCCATCCTCCCATCCTCCCTTCCTTCCTTCATCCTCCCTCCCTTTCCTTCCTTCCCTCCTTCCTCCCTTCCTCCCTCCTTTCCTTCCTTCCTCCTTCCTTCCTTTCCTTCCTTTCCTTCCCCCCTTCTTTCTTCCTTCCCTCCTTCCTCCTCCCTTCCTCCCTCCTTCCTTCCCTTTTTCCTTCCTCCCTCCCTTCCTTCCTTGACTCTAGGACAACAGGAGGGTTAAGGAGGGTATTCAGTTTGTTGCAATACACAGACTCACCACTAGATGTCACTAAATCATACACACTGCACCTTTAAATACACTTGAGATTTTGTTGTTGTCTTGTGTAACTGACTCGGAAACATACAAAGTTAAAATAAAGATGAATAAAGGAGTCAGCTGGCTCTTTTAGCTGCTAACAGACTGAATACTGTAAAGTGGGCTATGCATATATCCAACAAGGCCTTAAAATTAAACAAACGAATGAGTAATTTCACCAAGTGACTCAAGAATGTCGTATAGGAGTGTATTTTAATCTGGCGCCCCACATCTTTATATTTATCACAAAACAACAGGAGAAGGAGACAGAGGCAGGAAATGACATGCAAGAAAGGTCCCACTGCCAGAATCGAACCGCAGACATTAACAGTTATATGTGGCACCTACCGGGTTACACCAAGTCAACATCATTAGTCTGGGAAAGATCCTGGTTTGGGTTAAAATACTCACTTACTTACTTCCTCCCAATTAGGCCCACCGGCATTGTCTCAGTAATAACTAGTTAGCAATTTTTAAAAGATGACTCGCAGTTGGAAACGGGAAACAAACAGAAGGTCTCATTTTGTAAATTTCGGGTGACGCCATCCATCAAACCAACCCCAACCCACCCACCTCCACATGAAGACATTTGTCATCTGAACTGCACCACTGCTCCAAGTCACAATTATGACATAATCAACATAATGATCTGTTGTGTTGTTTGTCTTGGTATAGGACAGTCTCTTGAGTATCACTGACGATAGCCGTTAAATGCTACTTAGCAAAACTGCAACTTCACCTGAAAAGCAAACCACAAGTAGTATTTTAGAGGGTAAGTTTGATC
>NW_026518561.1:0-7500 GCF_027409825.1 Scomber japonicus | reverse complement strand
CCTTCCTTCTTTCCTTCATTCCTTCCTTACTTGAGGTGCAAATGACATAACTAGTAAGGCCTGTTTAAGGGTTAAGAAAGGTACAATATGTACAATCTGGCCAGAACTTGTTGCTTAAAACATTCAAAAATTTATGAAAATAATATTTTTTGTGTGCTTTGTGCTTCCTTCTTTCCTCCCTCCTTTCCTCGTTCCCTCCTTCCTTTCCTTCCTCCTTTCTGCTTTCCTCCCTCCCTCCCTCCCTCCTCCTTTCCTTTCCTTCTTTCCTTCCTTCCCTCCTTCTCTATTTCTTTCCTCCCTCCTTCCTTCTTCCCTCCCTCCTTTCCTTCCTTCCTTCCTTCTTCCTTCCCTCCTTCTCTTTCTTTCCTCCCTCCTTCCTTTCCTTGCTCCCTCCTTCCTTTCCTCCCTCCTTTCTGCTTTCCTCCGTCCCTCCTTCCTTCCTCTCTCCTTTCCTTTCTTCCTTCCTCCCTCCCTCCTTTCCTTCCTTCCTTCATTCCTTCCTTCCTTCCTCCTTTCCCTCCTTTTTTCCTTCCTTCTCTCTTTCCTTCCTCCCTCCTTCTTCCCTCCCTCCCTCCTTTCCTTGCTCCCTCCCTTCCTTCCTTCTTCCTCCCTCCTTTCCTTCCTTGACTCAAGGACAACAGAAGGGTTAAAAGCACATAAACATAAATCTCACGTTTTCTCCAGAGAAGGAAATACTTCCATTTAACCCTCCTGTTGTGCTCCCGGGTCAAATTGACCCATCTGTTTGACTCTTCCTTCCTTCCTTCCTTCCCTCCATTCCTTCCCTCCTTCCTTCCTTCCTTCCTCCTTTCCTTCCTTCCCTTCCCTCCTTCCTTCCTTCCTTTCCTTCCTTCCTTCCTTCCCTCCTTCTTTCCTTCCCTCCTTCTTTCCTCCTTTCCTTCCATCCCTTCTTCCCTCCTTTCCCTCCTTCTTTCCTCCTTTCCATCCATCCCTTCTTCCCTCCTTTCCTTCCTTCCTTCCTCCTTTCCTTACTTCCCTTCTTCCCTCCTTTCCTTCCTTCCTTCCTCCTTTCCTTTCTTCCTTCCTCCTTTCCTTTCTTCCTTCCTCTCTTCTTCCTTCCTTCCTTCCTCCTTCCCTCCTTTCCTTCCTTCCTTCATCTCCCTTCCTTCCCTCCTTCTTTCCTCCTTTCCTTCCATCCCTTCTTCCCTCCTTTCCTTCCTTCCTTCATCCTTTCCTTCCTTCCTTCATCTCCCTTTCTTCCTTCCCTCCTTCCTCCCTCCCTCCCTCCCTCCTTTCCTTCCTTCTTCCTTCCTCCCTCCCTCCTTTCCTTCCTTCTTCCTCCCTTCCTTGACTCGAACACAACAGGAGGGTTACAAAAAGGTACAATATGTACAATCTGGCCAGAATTTATTGCTTCAAACATTAAAAAATGAACACAAATGATCATTTTTTGTGGTTTTTTTTGGACTGCTCATTGCAATACAAGCATTTAACAAACAGAAGCATTATCATCTCCTCTGCTGTCCATATGATCACAAGATTTGGTTATCAACCTTCTACAGTAGTACAAATAAGGTCTTTACTCTTTCTTTCCTCCCACCTTCCTTCTTTCCTCCCTCCTTTCCTTGCTCCCTCCTTCCTCTCCTCCCTCCCTCCCTCCCTCCCTCCTTTCCTTTATTCCTCCTTCCCTCCTTCTCTATTTCTTTCCTCCCTCCTTCCTTCTTCCCTCCCCTCTTTCCTTGCTCCCTCTGTCTTCCTTCCTTCCTTCTTCCTTCCCTCCTTCTCTTTCTGTCCTCCCTCCTTCCTTTCCTTGCTCCCTCCTTCCTTTCCTCCCTCCTTTCTGCTTTCCTCCCTCTCTCCTTTCCTTTCTTCCTTCCTCCCTCCCTCCTTTCCTTCCTTCCTTCATTCCTCCTTCCCTCTCTCTCTGTTTCTTTCCTCCCTCCTTTCCTTCCCTCCTTCCTTCCTTGACTCAAGGACAACAGAAGGGTTAAAAGCACATAAACATAAATCTCACATTTTTTCTCTCTCACTCTCTCTCTCTCTCACACACACACACACACTCTCACACACACTCTCACACTCTCCCTCTCTCTCACACTCACTCTCTCTCTCACTCTCTCTCTCCTGACAGGCTCTCTTGACATTTAGCAGTTTTTTGGAGTGTGTGACTGTTTCAGCTCCTCATCATTGGAGCCCGGTTCGATCCTGCGGTTAAAGACGTTGGAGGAGACTCATTTTTTAGTCATGAATTTATTTCCTCAACGGCAGAAAACATGTTACATGAGACTTTAGAAACTCCTGCAGGTTAAAAAAGAGCAAACCAAAGACTTTTACAGTAACTGTCACTGCAACACTTTCTATAGGGGCCCCAAAAATCATCTTATAATCAATTCAAATATAGCTTGTAATGTTCAATTTCCTTCTTCCTTCCTCCCTCCTTTCCTTCCCTCCTTCTTCCTTCCTTCCCTCCTTCTCTCTTTCCTTCCTTCTTCCCTCCCTCCCTCCTGTCCTTGCTCCCTCCTTCCTGCTTTCCCTCCTTCCTCACTCCTTCCTTCTTCCCTCCCTCCTTTCTGCTTTCCCTCCTTCCTCACTCCTTCCTTCTTCCCTCCCTCCTTTCTGCTTTCCCTCCTTCCTCACTCCTTCCTTCTTCCCTCCCTCCTTTCTGCTTTCCTCCCTCCTTTCCTTCCTTCCATCTTCCTTCCTTCCTTCTCTCCTCCTTCCCTCCTTCTCTATTTCTTTCCTCCCTCCTTTCCCTCCTTCTTCCTTCCTTCCTCCCTCCTTTGCCTCCTTCTTCCTTCCTTCCTTCTCTCCTTCTCTCTTTCCTTCCTCAATTCAAATATAAGCTTGTAATGTTCAATTTCCTTTCGTTCCTTCTTCCTCCCCTCCTTCCTTCCTTCCCTTCTTCCTCCCTCCTTTCCTTCCTTCCTTCCTTCTTCCTTCCTCCCTCCTTCTTCCTTCTTTCCCTCCTTCTCTCTCTCCTTCCCTCCCTCCCTCCTGTCCTTGCTCCCTCCTTCCTGCTTTCCCTCCTTCCTCCTTCCTCACTCCTTCCTTCTTCCCTCCCTCCTTTCTGCTTTCCCTCCTTCTTCCCTCCCTCCTTTCTGCTTTCCTCCCTCCTTTCCTTCCCTTCCATCTTCCTTCCTTCCTTCTCTCCTCCTTCCCTCCTTCTTCCTTCCTTCCCTCCTTCTCTCTTTCCTTCCTTCTTCCCTCCCTCCCTTCCTGTCCTTGCTCCCTCCTTCCTTTCCTCCCTCCTTTCTGCTTTCCTCCCTCCCTCCTTCCTTCCTTCCTCCCTCCTTTCCTTGCTCCTTCCTTCCTTTCTTTCCTCCTTTCTGCTTTCCTCCCTCCCTCCTTCCTTCCTTCCTCCCTCCTTTCCTTCCTCCTTCCTCACTCCTTCCTTCTTCCCTCCCTCCTTTCTGCTTTCCCTCCTTCCTCACTCCTTCCTTCTTCCCTCCCTCCTTTCTGCTTTCCCTCCTTCCTCAGTCCTTCCTTCTACCCTCCCTCCTTCCCTTCCTCCCTCCTTTCTGCTTTCCTCCCTTCCTTCCTTCCTTCTCTCCTCCTTCCCTCCTTCTCTATTTCTTTCCTCCCTCCTTTCCCTCCTTCTTTCTCTCTTTCCTTCCTCAATTCAAATATAAGCTTATAATGTTCAGTTTACATTATTTATCCTGAGACGAACAGGAAAAGAGATGTCTGTACAATCCAGTATTTATTGAGAAACTTCAGTCTGGACCACAGTGGTGAGCTGACCAGCTGACTAACTCTGTAATCCCCCCCCCCCCCCGCCTCCCCCCCACCACAGCCAGACCACAACAGCGTGGTTTAAAAGACAAAGCCAAGATGGTTTCGGTCCGAGGGTCAGACACACTTTCTAGTTTCCTAGTTTATGCTGCTGTAGGTTTAGACTTTCATGATGCACCTCTATAATCTTCCCTCTTTCTATTCATATACATTCATGTACTGTTAACCCTCCTTTGTCCTCAGGTCAAGGACGGACAGGAGGAAGGGATGAGGAAGGAAGGAAGGAAGGAAGGAAGGAAAGGAGTAAGGAGGGAGGGAGGGAGTAAATAAATGAGTAAGGAGGAAAAGAGGAAGGAAGGAAAGGAGTAAGGAGAGAGGGAGGAAAGGAGGGAGGAAGGAAGGAAGGAAGGAAAGGAGTAAGGAGGGCGGGAGGTAGGAAATGGGTAAGGGGGGGTAGGAAAAGAGAAAGGAAGGAAGGAGGGAGGGAGGGAGGGAGGGAGGGAGAGAGAAAAGGAGGATGGATGGAAGGAATGAAAGGAGTAAGGAGGGAGGGAGGAAAGTAGGATGAGAGGAAGGGAGGACGGAAGGAAATGAGTAAGGAGGAAAAGAGGAAGGAAGGAAAGGAGTAAGGAGGAGGGAGGAAAAGAGGAAGGAAGGAAGGAAGGAAGGAAGGAAGGAAGGAAGGAAGGAAGGAAGGAAGGAAGGAAGGAAATGAGTCGTTCCTTCCTTCTCCTTTTCTTTCCTTCCCACCTTCCTTCCATTTGTCCTTCCTCCCTTTCTGCCTTCCTTCTTTTCCTTCCTTTTGTCCTTCCTTCTTTCCTTCCTTCCGTGTTTTTTATGGTCCGGCCCAGATCAAATTGGACTGTTTGTGGCCCGTGAATGAAAAGGAGTTTGAGTTTGAGTTCAAAAAAATAAAAAAAACAGTTCTGCTATCAGTGATCTTGAACGTTGAATATTTATAAGAAGTCTTTTTATCCCAAGTTAAATTCATATTTTAAACACTTCCAAATGATCCATACACATACGGGAAGAATGAAAGAATGGAAGAATGGAAGAATGGAAGAATGGAAGGATGGGAGGATGGAAGAATGGGAGGATGGGAGGATGGAAGAATGGGAGGATTGGAGGATGGAAGAATGGGAGGATTGGAGGATGGGAGGATTGGAGTGTGAAGAATGTCTGGCTGAAGGTTCGTCCCTGCAGGAGAGGAGGTCCTGTTTCCTCCTGAGGTGACAGCGTTCCTCTCCTTTAAGTGTTTGCTCATGGAGGAATGTTGGGAATGTTGGGAATGTTGGAAATGTTGGAACGGGCCTTGAGATGACTTTTAGTTGTGATGTCGCTTTATAAATAAAGATTGATTGATAGTAAGTAAGTCAGAGTGTTGCAACTCTTCTTTATCAGCTGCACATCTAAGGTGTCATTCAGTACAGTATGTTTAAGCTTCCTGTCGTCCTCCCGGGTCAAATTGACCCCGTCTGTTTTTACTGTTCTTTCTTTCCTCCCTTCCGTCTCTCTGTCTTTCCTTCCTCCCTCTTTCCTCCCTTCCTTCCTTCCATCCCTCCTTCTTTCCTTTTCTCTTTCTGTCCTCCCTCCATCCCCTTTTCTTCCTTCCATCTGTCCTTCCTTCCTCCCTCCTTTCTTTACTTCTTCCTCCCTCCCTTCCTTCTTTCCTTTCCTCCATTCCTCCCTTCTCCCCTTCCGTCCCTCTTCCTCCCTCCCTCCCTCCTTTCTTCCTCCCTTCTTTCCTTCCTTCCTCCCTTCCTTCTCCCTTTCTTTCCTCCCCTTCCGTCTTTCCTCTGTCCTTCTTTCCTTCCTTCCTTCCTCTTTTCCTTTCTCCCTCTCTCCCTTCCTTCCTTCCTCCTTTCCATCCTTCTTTCTCCATTCCTTCCTTCTCTCCTTCCTTCCTTCCTTTCTTCTTCCTCCATCCTTTCCTCACTCCCTCCTTCCCTCCCATCCTTCCTCCCTCCCTCCCTCCTTTCCTTCCTTCTCCCTTCCTCCTTTCCTTCCTTGCCTCCAGAACAACAGGAGTATTAAAAAAGCATCAAACCTCCTTCCTCTCCTCTTTTTACTGTATCATGATTTCAAGCACGTTGAGTTGAGGCTTCAAGCGAGATGCAACACATCTGACCTCATCTGCATGGCAGGTAGTGGGTGAGTCGGCCTCAGTCAGCTCTGCCCTGAAATCCTTCGGTTATTGATATTGTTGTGGAATGTCGTTTTATAAATAAAGATTGATTGATAGTAGGTAAGTCAGAGTGTTGCAACTCTTCATCAGAATCAGCTGCACATCTAAGGTGTCATTTTCAGTACAGTATGTTTAACCTTCCTGTCGTCCTCCCGGGTCAAATTGACCCCGTCTGTTTTTACTGTTCCTTCTTTCCTCCCTTCCTTCCGTCTGTCCTTACTTTTCTCTTTCTTTCTTTCCTCCCTCCATCCCATTTTCTTCCTTCAGTCTGTCCTTCCTCACTACCTCCTTCTTTCCTTCCTTTCCTCCCCCTTCCTTCCTTCCTCCCTCACTCCCTCCCTCCTTTCCTTCTTCTTTCTTCCTTCCTCTCTCCTTTCCTTCCTTCTTCCTCCCTTCCTTCTCCCCTCCCTTCCTTCCTTCCTCCCTCCCTCCCTCCTTTCCTTCCTTCTTCCTCCCTTCCTCCCTCCCTCCTCGCCTTCCTTCCTCCCCTCCCTCCCTCCTTCCTTTCTTTACTTCGTCCTCCCTCCCTCCCTCCTTTCTTTACATCTTCCTCCCTCCCTCCCTTCCTTCTTTCCTTCCTCCCTCCCTCCCTTCCTTCCTTCCTTCTTTCCTTCCCTCCTTCCTTCCTTCTTTCTTCCTTCCTCCCTCCTTTCCTTCCTTCCTTCTTCCTCCCTTCCTTCCTTCCTCCCTCCTTCCTTCTTCCTCCCTCTCTCCTTCCTTCCTCCCACCTTTCCTTCCTTCTTACTCCCTTCCTTCCTTGACTCCAGAACAACAGAGAAACATATCTGACCTCATCTGCATGGCAGGTAGTGGGCGAGTCGGCCTCAGTCAGCTCTGCCCTGAAATCCCTTCGGTTATTGATATTCTTCTGACTCGGCTCTGAGTGGATCTGTGGCAGAGAGTCAGGAACGGCTGCCAAAAATGAGAGGATTATCGTGTTGGACTGAGCCTCTGACAGGGATTCAAACATAATCATGCCATTTTATTGTGTTGCTCCTCTCGGGGAAACTTGTGGGTTTGCTTTGCCTTGCCTCGCCTTGCCTTGCCTTGCCTGCGTGAGTGTGTGTTTATATTTGTGTGTGTGTGTGTCAAATAGTCAGGAAGAAAAACGAGAGGTGGAAGGGAAGCGATAGAGTCTCGCCAGATTCTCCGTCAGCAGCTGACAGCAGGATTTAGGAACCAGCGCTTCCAGTAAAGAGAAGCTCTTTGCGTGAGTCTTCGTTCCAGTGAAGATGAAACACTTACAGTAGCCAGGACACTTTATTTAGTACTCTCTTCAGTTCAGTTTTAAATTTCACTTCTGTAGTTTCTTATAAATGTTAAATAAATATGTTTTTGTATAATGTGGCATGGCTATAGTTAAGAGTTAGTCAGGTTTAGAGAACCTTGGTTAGGTTAATGGAAAGTTGAAGGAAAGCAATTATACACACATGTAAAAGGGAAAGAACATGATTGAGTCAAAGTAAATACTCTCTCTCGTGTCCTCAAGGCAAGGAAGGAAGGAGGGAGAAAGGAAGGAGGGAAGGAAGGAAAGAAGGAAGGAAGGAAAGAAAGAAAGAAAGAAAGAAAGAAAGAAAGAAAGAAAGAAAGAAAGAAGGAAGGAAGAGGGAGGGAGGAGGAAG
>NW_026518560.1:2500-31836 GCF_027409825.1 Scomber japonicus | reverse complement strand
TGGGAAATGTAACGGGTAATGTAACTAATTACTGTTTCCATGGTTACAACGCCGTTACGTTACTTAATTAAATGAGGCACGTTACAAACTGAAGCTAATCTACTCAGCGAACCTTCTCATCCAACTTTGCTCTCAGCCACAAAAGACGGGAGGGGCGGAACAACAGTGATGATGATTGGTTAAGGCAGAGTAAGATTTCATGGTAAGCCAATCAGAGACACACAAACTAGCAGAAGCTGCAGCGATGGCGAGTTCAGAGGAAAAGGTTGTGTTTTTAAACAGGAAGTAGAGACACTACTTTAATGTCCTTGAGGTAAAAGGCGGGAACATACATGTGAAATGTACATTATGTATCAGAGCGAAGTATTTGTCCACGTCCGTTAAAAAGCAACTCTGACCTAATGAAGCATCTCTCAACAGCACACGCCACTACAAAACCTGTGGCCAAAAACACAGAACTGTTGTCCTCATGTCAAGGAAGGAAGGAAGGAAGGAAGGAAGGAAGGAAAGGAGGGAGGGAAGAAAGGAAGAAAGGAAGGAAAGGAGGGAGGAAGGAAGGGAGGAAAGGAAAGATGGAAGGGAGGAAGGAAAGGGAGAAAGGACAGAGGGAAGAAAGGAAGGAAGGAAGGAAAGGAGGGAGGAAGGAAGGAAGGAAGGAGGGAACGAAGAAGAAAGGACAGGGTCAGTTTGACCCGGGAGGACGACAGGACGGTTAATGCTGATGTTTGTTTCTCAGGAAGAAGACGGAGCGCAGTAAGAAGTTCTTCACTGACCTGATGGCGAAGGAACACGTTCCCACGATGATCAACCCCAAACCCTGCGGACACCTCTGCTGCTGCGCCATCACCGGCTGTGAGGAGGTAACACGCCGTCTCCATGGCAACACATATCACAGTCAGACACTTGAACTTCAGGTCTGTCGTCTGATGAGTGTTTTTACAGAAACTCCAAATAAATAGACTGAAAGTTCAGATTTCCAACTTTTCCACCAGCACCTAAATGCAACTCAGACGCTAGAAAGTTTTAAATCTTTGCTTAAAACTTGATGCTCCGGCTTTAATCCTAGTTGAATTTTATTGTGTAATATTTGCTTTTATTTATTGTTTCAGGAGGAAGCCGTGAGTTATTACACGAAGAGAGAAGCCAAACTGAAGGAGGAGTACAGGAAGGAGAAGGAGAAGGTTCACACCAAACCTCTGGGGATGGCCTTCGTCACCTTCCAGAACGAGTCCATGACCGCCATGTAAGTCACTGCCCCCCCCCCCCCCCCCAACCCTAACCCTAACCCTACCCCCCCAACCATAACCCTGCCCCCCCCCAACCCTGACCCCCACCCTAACCCCCCCCCCCCCCCCACTAACCCTAACCCAGACCTCTGGGGATGGCCTTCGTCACCTTCCAGAACGAGTCCATGACCGCCATGTAAGTCACTGCCCCCCCCCCCCCCCCCAACCCTAACCCTAACCCTACCCCCCCAACCATAACCCTGCCCCCCCCCAACCCTGACCCCCACCCTAACCCCCCCCCCCCCCACTAACCCTAACCCAGACCTCTGGGATGGCCTTCGTCACCTTCCAGAACGAGTCCATGACCGCCATGTAAGTCACATACCCCCCCCACCCCCCCCCAACCCTAACCCTGCCCCCGCCCCCCAACCCTAACCCCACCCCGCCCCCCCTAACCCTGACCCAAACCTCTGGGGATGGCCTTCGTCACCTTCCAGATTGAGTCCATGACCGCCATGTAAGTCACATACCCCCCCAACCCCAACCCTGCCCCCCCCCAACAACCCCAACCCCAACCCTAACCCCCTAACCCTAACCCCCCCACTAACCCTAACCCAAACCTCTGGGGATGGCCTTCGTCACCTTCCAGAACGAGTCCATGACCGCCATGTAAGCCTCATACCCAACCCCTTCAACCCCCCCCTAACCCAAACTCCCCCTTCTGTGATTCAGACAGTATGACCCCTGACCCCCCCTCTGTGATGACCTCTGACCCTGACCCCCCCTCTGTTTCTCTGCAGCATCCTGAAGGACTTCAACGCGTGCCAGGTTCAGGGTTGTCTCTGTCGTCAGGAGCCTCGGTCGTCACAGTTCAGCGACGTTCTCCACGTTCACAGCTGGAGCGTTTCCTACGCCCCCGACCCGCTCAACGTCCGCTGGTACGTCCACAAGCTCCGCCCACGAGCTCCACCCACAGGCCCTGCCCACAAGCTCCGCCCACAGGCCCCGCCCACATGCTCTGCCAACATGCTCCACCCACATGATCCACCCACAAGCTCTATCCACAAGTGCCACCCATAAGCACCGCCCACAAGCTCTGTCCACAAGCCCCGCCCACCCAGCTAAATCACCAACAAGCTCCACCCACACGCTCCGTCCACATGCTCCACCCACAAGCTCTGCCCACATGCTCTGCCCACATGCTCCACCCACAAGCTCTGCCCACACGCTCCGTCCACAAGCCCCACCCACATGCTCTGCCCACATGCTCCACCCACTAGCTCTGCCCACACGCTCCGTCCACATGCTCCACCCACAAGCTCTGCCCACAAGCTCCACCCACACACTCCGCCCAGCTGTAACATCCCTGGCATTAAAACAAACGCCCCCCCTCTGATCAGCTGATGTGTTGTTGTCTGTCCGTAGGGAGCATCTGTCTCTGGGCGGGATCTCCTGGTGGATCCGCTGCTTCATCATCAACGTGATCCTCTTCCTCCTGCTCTTCTTCCTCACTACGCCCGCCATCATCATCTCCACCATGGACAAGTTCAACGTCACCAAGCCGGTGGAGTATCTCAACGTAAGGAACCACTCAGGGTTTTTATTCCTCACAGGTTATAAAGGTTTGGCTCTTTGCTGTGTAGAGTATGATGACATCATCATGACATCATCATGACATCACACTTAACTGAGACTCATTAACTTTCACTTTAACTGCTTCCAGTCGTTGCATCACTGAGACACTGAACTGATTTCATCCTTTAAGCTTCCTGTCGTCCTCCCGGGTCAAATTGACCCAGTGTGTTTTGACTGTTCCTTCCTTCCTTCTTTCCTGCTGTCCTTTCTCCCTCCCTCCTCTATCTTTCCTTCTGTCCTTCTTTCCTTCCCTCCTTCTCTCTTTCTTTCCCTACTCTCTCTTTCCTCTCTTCCCTCTCTTCCCTTCTTCCTTCTGTCCTTTCTCCATCCCCCTTTCTTCTTTCCTTCTGTCCTTCTTTCCTTCCCTCCTTCTGTCCTTTCTCCCTCCCTCCTCTCTCTTTCCTCCCTTCCTTCTTTCCTTCCTCCATCCCCCTTTCTTCTTTCCTTCCCTCCTTCCTTCTCTCTTTCTTTCCCCCCCCCTACCTTCCTCCCTTCCTATCTCCCTCCCTCCCTCCTCCCTTCTTTCCTCATCCTTCCTTCCTTCCTTTCCTTCCTCCCTTCCTTCTTTCCTTTCCTTTCCTCCCTTCCTTCCTTCTTCCTCCCTTCCTCCCTCCTTTCCTTCCTTCTTTCCTCCCTCCCTCCTACCTTCCTTCCTTCTCTCCTATCCTTCCTTTCTTCCTTCCCTCCTTCCTTCCTCCTTTCCTCCCTTCCTCTTTTCCTTTCTCCCTCCTTCCCTCCTACCTTCCTCCCTCCTTTCCTTCCTTCCTCCCTCCCTTCCTTCCTTGACCTGAGGACAACAGGAGGGTTAATAAATGATAAATGGAGCACACAGGATACCAACCTTCCTCATCAGGAGGAAACATTCACACATCAGGAGACGGGAGGGGTCGATCTTCAGAGTGTTGTTTCAGGATGTCATGTGACCTGGGTTAGGGTTAGGGTCATGTGACCTGGGTTAGGGTTAGGGTCATGTGACCTGTTTCTCCTGTAGCTGACGGCTGACTCGTCTCTTCTCTGTTTGTTTTTGACCAGAATCCCATCGTCACTCAGTTCTTCCCCACTCTGCTGCTCTGGGCTTTCTCTGCTCTGCTGCCAACCATCGTCTACTACTCTGCTTTCTTTGAGGCTCACTGGACCAGGTAACACCTTCCTCCTCCTCACCCTCCTCACCCTCCTCCTCCTCCTCCTCCTCCTCACTGTCAGTATCTACACTACAATATAACTACTACAGTATCAGCCACAGACTGTATAAAGAAACAGACATAACATCGTGACGTCACCCATTGGTTTGTGGACTGCTGCTCGGAAGCCAATAGTTTCTAATCTAGGCAGCGCCATCTTGAAAATTTCAGGTGCATGCTGGGAAAAATAAAAACACGGATTCTACTTATATGGGCATGAGGCGGGGCCATGGGTGGAGCGGGGAGGTTGCTATGGTTACGAGGGCTGGATCTCGAGGACATTGGTCAATCAACCTGTCAATCAGGACGTAGCCACGCCCCCTAATGCATACCCTGCTTTATCATCACATATAAAATCAGGGAGGCCAAAATGTCCCAAATGAACATCATACTGCATTGAAGAAGGCTTTAAACTAGCGATTGAGACCATAAACACATTTTGAAAACGTTTACTGAGGTTAGAAATCAAGTGAGAAGTTGGTGAATTCTCCATTGACTTGTATAGAGACGGTCGCCCCCTGGTGGCCTTTTGATAGAATGCAGCTCTAAGTTACTTCTCCATTGACTTGTATAGAGACGGTCGCCCCCTGGTGGCCTTTTGATAGAATGCAGCTCTAAGTTACTTCTCCATTGACTTGTATAGAGACGGTCGCCCCCTGGTGGCCTTTTGATAGAATGCAGCTCTAAGTTACTTCTCCATTGACTTGTATAGAGACGGTCGCCCCCTGGTGGCCTTTTGATAGAATGCAGCTCTAAGTTACTTCCTGGTTGGACTGGAGCTCCCCGCCTGGTATCAGTATCTACACTACTGCTTTAATACAGTATTAGTACTACAGTATTAACCCACAGAGCTGTTACTAAGACTTTGTGGGAAAGTTGAACTCAAATCTCAAACTTTCCTCACTGAGTTTCATCTCGTCTCTTTGAGTTAAATCTGGTTGGATATTAAAGAGTTGTGTGTGTGTGTGTGTGTGTGTGTGTGTGTGTGTGTGTGTGTGTGTGTGTGTGTGTGTGTGTGTGTGTGTGTGTGTGTGTGTGTGTGTGTGTGTCTGTGTGTGTGTGTGTGTGTTTGTCTCTGTGTGTGTGTGTGTGTGTGTGTGTGTCTCTGCAGGTCTGGAGAAAACAGGACGACGATGCATAAATGTTACACGTTCCTGATCTTCATGGTGCTGCTGCTTCCTTCGCTCGGACTCAGCAGGTAGAGAAAACATCTTACAGGGAACAGTTTTTATTTTTTTGAGTGACCTCTGACCTTTGACCTTTGACCTCTGACCTCACTGAAACGTCTGTCTGTGTGTTTCAGTCTGGATGTTTTCTTCCGTTGGCTCTTTGATAAGAAGTTCCTCGCCGACGCTAAAGTCAGATTTGAGTAAGTTCAAATGTTTCTGATCTCTTTCTGTGTTCACGCTGATAAATATTAAGACTAGACTAGTTTGTAAAAATTAAACATTTGTAAATTAGGAATTGAAAATTAATGTTCAGTTTCTTCATAGTGACGTTTTATTGTTTGGACTACAGTGAATCTGTCAGCAGAGTTTTATTGTAATTTTAATTTTGGTTGTAATCTGGTTTATAACATAAAAATGAATTTTGGATTCTGATTTCAATTTAGAATTTAAATGTTATAAGTATCTAATTTAATATTGACTCACCTGGACTTCTGTAATTTGCAGTAATAAAATCAGTAGATTTAGTTTTTAGTCATTTTCTCAAACAGTCAAAGGTTGATCAGTGGCAGGAAGTAACATCGGTGCTGCGTCTCCTTCAGGTGCGTCTTCCTGCCGGATAACGGAGCGTTCTTCGTGAACTACGTCATCGCCTCCGCGTTCATCGGAAACGCCATGGACCTGCTGCGGATCCCCGGTCTGCTCATGTACATGATCCGCTTGTGTCTGGCTCGCTCGGCCGCCGACCGCCGCAACGTCAAGAGGGTGAGAACCACCGCCGACATCAGCTGTAGTCATACCACACCATCAATAACCGAGTCCATTGTTGAGTCTTTAGAGTCCTCAGCACAGTGTTCAGTGGCTGCTGAGCTGTAATAAAGGTTTCAGCCTCAGGGTGGCGCTGCTGAGCTGTGATAAAGGTTTCAGCCTCAGGGTGGCGCTGCTGAGCTGTGTGTGATAAAGGTTTCAGCCTCAGTGTGGCGCTGCTGAGCTGTAATAAAGGTTTCAGCCTCAGGGTGGCGCTGCTGAGCTGTGTCAGTATTAAACGTGTGGTTTCGTCTCTGCAGCATCAAGCCTACGAGTTCCAGTTCGGAGCAGCGTACGCCTGGATGATGAACGTCTTCACCGTGGTGATGGCCTACAGCATCACCTGCCCCATCATCGTCCCCTTCGGTCAGTCTACTAATACCACTACTACTAATACTACTAATACTACTGCAAATACTACTAATACTACTAATACTACTAATACTACTGCTAATACTACTACTGTTAAAGTACTACTACTACTACTACTAGTCAATAAATCAGTAACATAATTAGTGTGCCAGGCATTGATTGGGTCAGTGGGTCAGTCGTGGTCATTGACCAGCGATGTTCAGCAGTGTGTGAAGTCTTGTCTGATCAGCTGTTCCTCTGCAGGTCTGATGTACATGCTGCTCAAACACCTGGTGGACAGGTACAACATGTACTACGCTTACCTGCCCTCCAAACTGGACAAGAAGATCCACTCTGGAGCCGTCACCCAGGTGGTGGCTGCACCTATCCTCTGCCTCTTCTGGCTGCTCTTCTTCTCCACCGTACGCACAGGTAAGCCCCGCCCATGTCAGTAAGCCCCGCCCATGTCAGTAAGCCCCACACCTGTTGATAGGCCCCGCCCCTACCGATACGCACCGCCCCCTGCTGGTAAGCCCCGGGGCAAACAACATCTGATTCACTTTGATGAGAAACTGTTGTGGTGAAGTGTTAAGAATTAAGAAATCCAGAAGACTTTATACAGGAAGTGAAGTGTTGGATTTAATTAAAGACAATCTTCTGAGTGTTGTGATGTATTACTTGTTAAATGCTAACAGATGCTAACAGATGCTAACTTCTTGTGTCAGGTTTTGAGACGCCGACCTCCATGTTCACTCTGGTGGTCCTGATCGTCACCATCGTGGTCTGTCTGTCTCACGTCTGCTTCGGACACTTCAAGTACCTCAGCGCTCACAACTACAAGGTACGGCAGCGTGTTTACTCTGTGGGTTAGAGTTTCGGAAGCTATCGACGTGGTTTAAACATTAACGTTGACTCTTCGTTTGTGTCTCAGATCGACACCAAGGAGACGGACGTGGACGCTGTGGAGAACGGACGTCCAGCTCGTCCCTCGTCCTCACCGACCATCAAGTCTCAGGTGAGCCAATCGGACGACGGCTTAAAGTCCAGACACAAAAAAAACAGACTTTCTAACTTTAGCTTAATGAACTAGCTTCAGTTCTAGACGTTATGTTTGCTCATTAACAGACAAACTTTATATTTGTGTGCTAGTTGACACAGAAAGATGAGTTCTTTAGTTTAGTAGCCAGCTTTTGACTCAAAGTCTCAAAGACACTGAGCTAACGTGAACGAGCTAACGTGAACAAGCTAACGTGAACGAGCTAACGTCAACAAGCTAACGTTAACTAACTTCGGAGGCTTGGTGGTTAGAAGTTAGCTTGTTCTCCTCCGACCAGACGTTCATGTTAGAGTTAATAATCCTAACCTCCTGCTTCTTCTTCTTCTTCTTCTAAGGTTTAATCACAACAGATGCTGGACATGAAGACTAAATTATAACTCTGAACGATCACATTAGTATCGGACAAACGGATAATCAGAAAATAACTTTCAGGACTTCTGAGATTCGTAGATTCCTTTAATTTTTGTTAAATGTCTGAATGCAGCAGACATCTAAAGTTAAAAACTGTTAAAATGATTCATATGAACCCTTTGTAGTTCTGTTAGAGTTCACTGTGTGTCTGATATCTGCTCAAAAACTAAAATCTGTTGAACCCGTTTAACCTTCAGGTCAGTCTTCACATGTTTGAGGTACGTAACACAGACAGATGGTTGCTATAGATACAGGTTGTTCCATGGTTGCTATAGATACAGGTTGTGCTATGGTTGCTATAGATACAGGTTGTGCTATGGTTGCTATAGTTACAGGTTGTATTAGTGTATAAAGGAAGAATAACACAAATCACTGCTGGAGACATTTCTGAAGTTTTAATAAAAGTTTAGAACCAATGAGGCTCAATGAAGAAATAAGTCCATGTTTTATGTTGTCATGGCAACAAAGAGGAAAAGCAAAGAAAGGACTTTTAAACAGTACTTTCTCTGTGTGACTGAAGGGTTAAAGAAGAAGTCAACAGATGATTCCAGTGATTTGTGTGTTTCCTCCAGACTCAGTTCAGATGTTAGTCAGAGTGAAAGTCTCAGTGTGTCTCCGTCAGACTTCCTGTCGGTTAACCTGCTTCCTGTTGGTGTCTCCCAGCAGCAGCAGCAACAGCAGCAGCAGCAGATGTACATCGCTCAGGTACTTCAGGACCCAAACTCAGACGAGCCGGGCGGTGGCAGCGGCGAGGAGGACCGGGGGTCGTCCCAGGACGAAGAGATGCTGAACGGAGGGAACAGCATCAACGAGGCGGATTTCCAGTCAGGGGAGGACAGTCTGATCGCCAACGAGGTCCACCAGTAGCTGGGGGCGGAGCTAGAGGGAAGGGGCGGGGCTGCTGCGTAGATATGGAGTTGAGGGTCCATACACACGCAACCGTTAAATAAAGCTAACTGTAGACTCACTACACACACACACACACACACACACACACACACACACACGTATATATACACACACATACAAATACACACACACAATAACATACATATACATATAAACACACACACATACAGATAGACTGACATGGTTAGCTCCGCCCCTCCCAGCTCGAAGACTTGACCCTGACCTTTGACCCCGGCGCCGGGTCGCCGACACCCAGTCCTGCACGTCCGCGGAAACATGATGGACATCAAACTGTCTCTGCAGGAAGTCAGTGTACATAACCACAAAGCCAAAAGTTTTTTCTTTTTCTTTTCTTTTTCTCGGGGTGGGGGGCGGGGTTTAAAATTTCGTGCCTGGGCGGGATTTCGTCTACGTTCGTTCGCACTCGTGTCTTGACTCCTGATCCCGCCGCAGGTCGCCGGCTCTCGACCTGTCGAGGGGTCAGAGTCGATGCTGACGCCGTCTTGTCCTTCGGCCTGGTGGACGCCAACGGCTCCAAACGACCGCCGCCGTCGCCGCTTCGCTCCGGAGAATCGGAGCAACACGAACTTGCCAACCGCCAGCTCTCGTAGTGGTAGAAGCCTCGCTTACGCAGACGCATCGCAGTCTCCTTTCCCTGTTCGCTTCTTCCCTCTTATTGTCGTGGAAACTGTGAGTCGTGGATCAGGCTTTCGCCGGTATGTTCAACACATCACCTGAAGTTCTGGGTTCTTTTTAACAAGCCAAGCTTTCGCTGCATGTTGTCAAAGTGCTGTCTGGATCAACGTCGCCACTCTCGGATGAAGTCATTCATCGCAGAACCGCAGTGACCAATGGAATCAGCAGATTTCCAGCCCCGATCTCGGCGGCGCGTCCTCCGACCGGCCGGACGAGCGTCGGCTGGACGGCTCCTCGACGGCCGAAACACCGCACCGGACACGAGGATGCTTTTTCTTTTCTCGTTTTGATTTCACCTGAACTACCTTAAATCATGTACATTTGACAAAAAGGGAACGGGGATGTTTGTGTCTGTGTAGGTTTAGCAATCAAAACTCTTTTCATGGACGGGGAGAACTTTGGGAACTTTGGGAACTTTGGGAAGACGCTCGGACGCCTCCAGCAGCAGCAGTAGAGTAGTTTGAGCTCCGGTAGACGTCTGGACGGTCTACCTTTCAACGCCTGAAGCTGTCAGGACTCTCAAGGGAAAATGTTTTCTGTTTGTGTGTTTTTGAAGCGTGCACTGTCCGTGTGTGTGTGTGTGTGTGTGTGCGTGTGTGTGTGCGTGTGTGTGCGTGTGTGTCCGGTAGCTTATTGTACACCAACCTGCATCATGAAGGGTTAAAACGTCACCAGGTAACCAAAACACACTGCAGCGTTAGTTTGGCTCCTCAAAGCTCTCGTCTGTCTACTGTAGAAACATCCGACATCTCATCCTCCGATCATCCTTCAGCTTTCTGCCGCTTGAGTTTCTGTGACGTGTCCCCATTATGCAAATATTAACGGACACCTTCCATCCAATCACAATCTGGTATTTTCTGCTGTGTTAAAGTACGAGAATAGATTTCTGTACTCGCTTTTTTAACTACACGTGTCGCATGATTGGTTACGACACATGACCGTTCGCTAAGCCCCGCCCCCTTTCGTTACCATTGGTTTCCGGACTCGAAAATTGAGTCTGCAGAAACTGAACTAGTAAAGTCAGTCGAGCAAGTTACATTGAATTTGTCTGCTGGGTATTGCCCCCTAGTGGACAAACTGAGTATTGCTCCCTAGTGGACAAACTGATCGTTTCCCCCCCTAGTGGACAAACTGAGTATTGCCCCCTAGTGGACAAACTGAGTATTGCCCCCTAGTGGACAAACTGACTATTGCCCCCTAGTGGTCAAACTGATAGTGAGCCCCCTAGTGGACAAACTGATAGTGAGCCCCCTAGTGGACAAACTGACTATTGCCCCCTAGTGGACAAACTGATAGTGAGCCCCCTAGTGGACAAACTGACTATTGCCCCCTAGTGGACAAACTGATAGTGAGCCCCCTAGTGGACAAACTGACTATTGCCCCCTAGTGGTCAAACTGACTATTGCCCCCTAGTGGTCAAACTGACTATTGCCCCCTAGTGGTCAAACTGACTATTGCCCTCTAGTGGACAAACTGATCGTTTCCCCTCTAGTGGACAAACTGAGTATTGCCCCCTTGTGGACAAACTGAGTTTTGCGCCCTAGTGGACAAACTGAGTATTGCCCCCTAGTGGACAAACTGACTATTGCCCTCTAGTGGACAAACTGAACGTCTGCCCCCTAGTGGACAAACTGAGTATTGCCCCCTTAGTGGACAAACTAAGTACTGCCCCCAAGTGGACAAACTAAGTACTGCCCCCTAGTGGACAAACTAAGTATTGCCCCCCCTAGTGGACAAACGGAGTATTGCCCCCTAGTGGACAAACTGAACTAAACAGACATACGATCATGTAGACGAGACGCTGTGACACGTGTAGTTATAAAACACGAGTGCGATGTTCAGCACGCTCCCCCCCGCGTTCCCGCCCCCAGTTATCGGCTGCCATGGCAACAGGAGCAGGAGGGCCGACCCCCAGCAGCTGGCAGCGTCAGGAAGCGACGGGACAAACTGTTACAGAGCAGCGACGTGACGAAATAGTCTCAGGTGTTTGTTTGTTCTACCTAAAAAAATAATAATGTTTACATCAGTTTATGTTGCTCATTTTATTTGGACATGTTCTGCAGTGTGTGTGTGTGTGTGCGCGTGTGTGTGTGTGTGTGTGTGCGTGTGTGCGTGTGTGTGTGTGTGGGCACAGAGCTGGACTATGAAAGCTGCGGTCACCGGGTCGTCTGGTGGCTGCACGCCGGAGAACCTGCAGCGTTTGTGTCCGGGATGTTTGGGTTTTTTTTGTTTTTTTTCTCTTCACTTCCAGCGGGGCGTCTGCCGCCAGGCGCTCCGGCCCTGATTGTATGCACAGGAAACAGAAACAGAAGAAGAAGAAGAGCTCACGGTGGATCTGAGGCCGCAGGTTCAGCTCAGTAGCTCTCAACCCAACAACCACGAGGACTCATGAAGGTCCAACACACACAAAGTCTCTGCAGAGGAGAGCTCAGTGTTTGGCTGGTTGGGCAACAGTAGTAGTCTGCCCCCTGGTGGTCAAACTCATTATTACACCAGTGTAGTCTGTCCCCTAGTGGTCAGACACATTATTACACCAGTGTAGTCTGCCCCCTAGTGGACAAACTCATTATTACACCAGTGTAGTCTGCCCCCTAGTGGACAAACTCATTATTACACCAGTGTAGTCTGCCCCCTAGTGGACAAACTCATTATTACACCAGTGTAGTCTGCCCCCTAGTGGACAAACTCATTATTACACCAGTGTAGTCTGCCCCCTGGTGGACAAACTCATTATTACACCAGTGTAGTCTGCCCCCTGGTGGTCAAACTCATTATTACACCAGTGTAGTCTGCCCCCTAGTGGTCAAACTCATTATTACACCAGTGTTCTAGTGCAATATTCAGTTTGTCCACTAGGGGGCAGACTACAGTGGTGTAATGATTATGGTTAACGGTGGTCACCATGGTAACAGCAGGTGTGGTTTAACCCAACACTGGTTAATTGTTACGTGTTTATGGCTCTAATTAATTATCTTCAGGAAACTTTGAGAAAATAATGAACCTGTAAACTAAATGTTTAATTTCGTGAGTCTTGGAAACACTGAGAGGTTTAAAATGAGCTGAAGATTAAACTCAAAATGTGATTTAAATAATGTGATAAAATAAATCTTAGTGGTCAAAGGTAATAAAGGACCAGAGTGAGAGTGCAGCTACTGAACAGTAATAAGTTAACAGCAATAATATGTCTAATAAAACTGGAGAAGAGATAAAATGTGAAACACGACGTTTGATTCTCGGCTGTTTGGATCAGATCATAAAAAACTTGAATAAAAACATAATTTAGCTGCCGAGGAAACAAAATGACTTAATGTGAAAACGATCTGATTGGTTGATTATCCGACCGATAGCAGCCGAACTTCATTTATCGCATTTGATCTCTTTGTCGTATTTGATGGGATCAGTTTATCGTTGGAAGGACGTTAAACTCCTCCCATGGCTCGGGGGTCAAAGGTCGTTTCCAGGTCTGAGGGTTGAGAGCTGCTGCGTTCACTGACGCCTCGCTGTCGTAGGAAACGAGGACGCTCCGTCGTCCTCTGGAGAGAAAAAAAAAAGTCTGTTGGATATTTTTGTAACCTGCTGAAGTATTTGATACTGAACATGTATTAAAGAAATGTTGATAGCTGTGAGACGCCGTTGTAACATGTAACTAAAACTAAAGGTTTTTAATAATCAGACACTGTTTGTTTGGGGTTTTTTTGCTTTTCTTAGTTTTTTAAAATTGTTGCTGAAGTAATTTAAATTATGAAAAAGAAAGAATGTGAACTGAAGACAGACTAGTGTGGAATGAAACGTCGGCTGAAAGCGACTGAAAATGAAAAATGTGTAAAAAAGAAAAAAAAAAAAGGTGTGTAAATAGCCATCGAACTGCACTGTCGTCCTCTGAGAGACACGACTCGCGTCTCATCTCACTGATTACAGCTAACAGTCTCATCATGCTTTTAATTTATTGCTGTGATATTTATTTTTACTTTGGGTTCCAGGTTTATGTACAGTGAAACATTTGTCCTATTTATGTTACTTGATCAATAAAATTGGCTTTCATCTGTCGCCTGTCCTCATATTTACACGTCTGATGTATTAGATCTGATATATAGATTATTATGGGATGTTTCACTACAAACTGAACTGCAGCAAATCAGAAAATGCAACTGCAACACTACAACCGGCCTCACGATGGCGCCAGACATAATACTGCAGTACTTTTACTGTAATACTACATACTACATCACTATAATACTGCAGTACTTTTACTGTAATACTGCATACTTTTACTGTAATACTGCATACTACATCACTATAATACTGCAGTACTTTTACTGTAATACTGCATACTACATCACTATAATACTGCAGTACTTTTACTGTAATGCTGCATACTACATCACTATAATACTGCAGTACTTTTACTGTAATACTGCATACTACATCACTATAATACTGCAGTACTTTTACTGTAATACTGCATACTACATCACTATAATACTGCAGTACTTTTACTGTAATACTGCATACTACATCACTATAATACTGCAGTACTTTTACTGTAATACTGCATACTACATCACTCATAATACTGCATACTACATCACTCATAATACTGCAGTACTTTTACTGTAATACTGCATACTACATCACTATAATACTGCAGTACTTTTACTGTAATACTGCATACTACATCACTATAATACTGCAGTACTTTTACTGTAATACTGCATACTACATCACTATAATACTGCAGTACTTTTACTGTAATACTACATCACTATAATACTGCAGTACTTTTACTGTAATACTGCATACTACATCACTATAATACTGCAGTACTTTTACTGTAATACTGCATACTACATCACTATAATACTGCAGTACTTTTACTGTAATACTGCATACTACATCACTATAATACTGTAGTACTTTTACTGTAATACTGCATACTACATCACTATAATACTGCAGTACTTTTACTGTAATACTACATACTACATCACTATAATACTGCAGTACTTTTACTGTAATACTGCATACTACATCACTATAATACTGCAGTACTTTTACTGTAATACTGCATACTAAATCACTATAATACTGCAGTACTTTTACTTTGAAGGGTCTGAGCTACATTCTAGTGAGTTATAAACATGTATTAACTTTTTATTGGCTGATTATTGATTATTAAAAGGAGGATTATAGGTTATATTTTCCTTCACTGAATTTAAAGTTTCATCCAAACAAAGAAAGAAGAATAAAAACATGATTTGAATCAAACTTTATTGTTCCTGAAGCGTCGCAGCAGAACTGATGTCTGCTGTCGTGATGACCTCATCATGTTTCTACACGTTTAACACGTATGTTCACAGTTTGTCCGTAACCAGCTCCGACTGTCTCAGTAACTGAATGTGTGTGATGTCATCGTCTCTGTAACCATGGCAACAGGACAGTGACGAAGCGAGCGCTCTGCGTCGTCTCCGGTCGTCCGCTCACACTGACGTCTCCTCCTTCAGCTCCACCGTGACTTCCTGCACACAAAACACACGAAGAAGAAGACAGCGGGTCACACGGGCTCCACAGGAAGTGATGTCATCACGTCGTGAACAGAAAACACGAGGTCACGAACCTTCAACGGATCAGCTGACGTCTGATCAGCCTCCGCCTGCTGCAGCGCCGCTATTTCCTGTCGAACCTGAAAAACATGACATCATTACAACCATCATGACATCATCACGACATCATGGTGGTGACATCATTACGACATCATCACTTCATCATGGCTCTTGTGTGTCTGACCTGCTGCAGCTCTTCTTCCAGCTGTTGTCTCTGACTCTGCTCCGCCTGCAGCCGCACGCTCACCTGTTGCAGCTGAGAGCGCACCTGCAACACGTATGACCGTCTGATCATGTGACTGGCTCAACATGTGATCATGTGATCACGTGATCATCTGATCATGTGACCGTCTGAACATGTGATCATGTGACCGTCTGAACATGTGATCATGTGATCATGTGACCGTCTGAACATGTGATCATGTGAACATGTATGATGCAGCGTGTCTCACTGACCTGGGCGAGCTCCTCGCTGCAGCTCTGGCTGATGCTCGCCTCCTCCAGCTGTTTCTCCAGCTGAGCCTCCATCAGCATCAGCTGATCCTTCAGCTGACACACAAACACACGTCACACAGCCGCACAGTAAAACCACAGAAGAAGAAGAAGAAGAAGAAGCGGCGGCGAAGACAAACCTGCTGTGTGTTTTCTGTCTCTGTGTTCTTCGACTCGTCTTCCTCCTGCTGCTTCAGCTGATCCAGAACCTGCAGACACCACAACGCTGTCACTCCCTCTGTATGATCATATATAATATCTCTATATGATTACAGTATATATATATATATATATATATATATATATATATATATATATACATATATATATTTATATAATACAGTATCTCTATATGATAAATAGTATATATATATATATATATAGTATATCTGTATATTGTGTATATGATGTGAAACCTTCTGCTTCTCGTTCTCGGCGTCGCTCAGTTTGTTCTTCCAGACGTTTTCTTCTTCTTCTGAACGTTGTTTTAGCGCCTGAAGCTCCGCCTCCTGTCACACATATAATAAATGAGATGAAGCAGTTTGATGAGTTTGCGTTGATTAAGTTATTTTAAAGATCATCTCACCGTCTCCTGCAGCAGCTTCCTGCTCTGATCCAACTCCTCCCGTTGGTCCTCGGCCTCCTTCAGCCTCGCCTGCAGCTGATCACCAAAACACATCATCACATATCATCAACATCCTCTCCTCCTAAAATAATGTTCCTGAGGTCCTAAAAGTACTTCTGACTATTAAAGCTTCAGAGGCTCAACAAATAAACACTTTCAAAATATTACCAAAATGACTTCCTAAGAGTCTCTGGAAAGGTTCCAAACAAAGTTGACCAAAGATCTACCAAAATGTTCTAAATGAAACAGCAGCTTGTAAAAGGAGTTCCTACATTAGTATTGTCCTGGAGTCCAGCAGATGAAAGACAAAACCATACTTAAGAAGTTTCCTTAAAGGTTCCTACACTTCAACCTGTTGAGTGTTTCCTGTGAACATTTCTACATGTGAAGAATCTCAGAGTTCAGTGGGAAAGTGAAACTGTCCGTTCTCAGGTCTGTAAAGTGTTGGTTGTATTTCCCCGCTGTGACTCGAACAGCTGAGCGTGTTCTTACCTCAGAGTGAGACCTCTCCTCTTCAGTTTTACTCTCCTGAACTTTCTGGGTGAACACGTCGAGCCAGTCGCTCTGCAGAGGAAAAGCACTTACTGTTAACATCCTGCTGTCTGCTGGGCACTGAGTCATTACACTGAGTCACTACACTGAGTCACTATACTGAGTCACTATACTGAGTCATTATACTGAGTCACTACACTGAGTCACTACACTGAGTCACTACACTGAGTCACTATACTGAGTCATTATACTGAGTCACTACACTGAGTCACTACACTGAGTCACTATACTGAGTCATTATACTGAGTCACTATACTGAGTCACTATACTGAGTCATTATACTGAGTCACTACACTGAGTCACTATACTGAGTCACTACACTGAGTCATTATACTGAGTCACTACACTGAGTCACTATACTGAGTCACTACACTGAGTCACTACACTGAGTCACTATACTGAGTCACTACACTGAGTCACTACACTGAGTCACTATACTGAGTCACTACACTGAGTCACTATACTGAGTCACTACACTGAGTCACTATACTGAGTCACTATACTGAGTCACTATACTGAGTCACTATACTGAGTCACTACACTGAGTCATTATACTGAGTCACTATACTGAGTCACTACACTGAGTCATTATACTGAGTCACTACACTGAGTCACTATACTGAGTCATTACACTGAGTCACTATACTGAGTCACTACACTGAGTCATTACACTGAGTCATTATACTGAGTCATTATACTGAGTCATTACACTGAGTCACTACACTGAGTCATTACACTGAGTCACTATACTGAGTCATTACACTGAGTCACTATACTGAGTCATTACACTGAGTCACTACACTGAGTCATTATACTGAGTCACTATACTGAGTCATTATACTGAGTCATTATACTGAGTCATTACACTGAGTCACTATACTGAGTCACTATACTGAGTCATTACACTGAGTCACTACACTGAGTCACTATACTGAGTCACTACACTGAGTCACTACACTGAGTCACTACACTGAGTCATTATACTGAGTCACTACACTGATTCACTACACTGAGTCACTACACTGAGTCATTATACTGAGTCACTACACTGAGTCACTATACTGAGTCATTACACTGAGTCATTATACTGAATCATTACACTGAGTCACTATACTGAGTCATTATACTGAGTCACTACACTGAGTCACTACACTGAGTCATTACACTGAGTCATTACACTGAGTCACTATACTGAGTCACTATACTGAGTCACTACACTGAGTCACTACACTGAGTCATTATACTGAGTCATTACACTGAGTCACTACACTGAGTCATTATACTGAGTCATTATACTGAGTCACTATACTGAGTCACTACACTGAGTCACTACACTGAGTCACTACACTGAGTCATTACACTGAGTCACTACACTGAGTCACTATACTGAGTAATTACACTGAGTCACTACACTGAGTCATTATACTGAGTCACTACACTGAGTCACTATACTGAGTCACTATACTGAGTCACTATACTGAGTCACTACACTGAGTCACTATACTGAGTCATTATACTGAGTCATTACACTGAGTCACTACACTGAGTCACTATACTGAGTCATTATACTGAGTCACTATACTGAGTCACTACACTGAGTCACTACACTGAGTCACTACACTGAGTCACTATACTGAGTCACTACACTGAGTCACTACACTGAGTCACTATACTGAGTCACTACACTGAGTCATTACACTGAGTCATTACAGTGACAATAAAACTAAAACTAAGATTTCTCATCACAGAAAAATAATCTCAGGTCACTGGGACCATCCTTCAGTGCCTTGCTCACACACACACACACACACACACACACACACGACAGGAAACAGGAAACAGCTGACTGACCTGCTCCGCCTCCACAGAGACGGTTGGAAACAGAACCTGCAGCGACGCCTGGAAGTCTGAACGCAGAGACGCACATCTGGACTCAGCTTCAGTCTGAACACAGAAAACATTCATCGTCACGTTCTGCTCTCAGCTGTTTGACCTTTAATAAACTTTATCTCAGCCAATCACTGACCAGCGCTGCTTTAAGCCCCGCCTCCCGCTGCTCTGCTTCCTCCTGCAGCTGCTGGACAACCAAGAACAACATCAACCAAACTTATCAGCAACTGTTTCAAACTTCCAAACTTAATTAAACTGTAATGATGAGTTCCTGTTGGACTCACGTTGCCGTGGTTACGGGCCTGTTGCAGCTCCTCTCTGAGCTGCTGCAGTTCTTCCTCCAGACGCAGCAGCTGAGAGTCTTCCTCCAGACTGAAACACAACGACTCAAAGCTTCAGTAAGACTTTCAGAGATTTTATTTTCCTTTCCTGACGTTTAACAGTAAAGAAACTTTAACTTTAACTTTAACTGGACTCATTTTCACCTTTCGAACGGCTGATCGGACTCCGTCTCACTTCCTGAACCCTGCAGAGAAGAAATATAAAATGTGAGAAAGTTTATTTGAAGTGATTCTGCTTCATTTTCCACAGAGGCTGTTTGTGGTGTGTTCAAGAACAATCTGACATCTGAGTCTCAGCTGCTGATCGTTACCTGGCCTGCAGGTAAATATGATCATTTTAATGTTTAGTGAATTTAAACGTACGTCTTTCTGCGTCTGATCTTCTGCTGCTGCTTCGCCAGCTTCCTCCAGTCTGAGAACAGGAAGAGAAGAAAAAACATGAAGTCTGTTTTTAGTTTCCTCGTCATCATCACATGACCCACGACACTATCGACGTTATCGTACAGTAACGTATTTATCAACACTTGAGCTTCTTCTCGTCTGATTCAGCTGCTTCCTGTTTCTCACCTCTGTGATGTCATCAGCTGTAGCTCCGTCCTCAGCTGGCTAAGCTCCGCCTCCAGAGTGCTGACTTGTTCTTCTCTGCGTTGCACGCTAGCGGAGACACACAGGAAGTCAGTCCGACACACATTTAGACTCACGTTACGGTTTTAATATAATAATAAAAACGTTCGTACTCGTTCTTCAGCTGCTCCGCTTCAGACGAGTTCTCCACCTGCAGACAAACGCTAACGGTTAGCTTCAGATCAAAACGTCTCACTGACCCATATATACTATATTTTATTTTGAAAACAGGAAATGCCGCCTTCTTTGATTAAACTCTACCTGAAGCTTTAACAGATGTGACAACATGTTTCTATTCAGTTTCATGTTAGCGTTACCTGGGCGGCTGCCTGGCTCTCCAGCTGAGCCTTCAGCTCCTGCACCTCAGTCTCTCTGGACGCTAGCGCCCCCTGCAGCTCTGAGGAGCAAACAGACCATAATATTCATCTCTATGATGCATGTTTAAAGTCAGTATTATTCAGTGTTAGTTAGCATCGCTGAAACCAGGAGTTCAGACATTTATTAATACGTACATATTTACATTACATCATTGATACAAAACCAGCCGTTAGCCGCATGCTAACATGCTAAAGTGCTAACAGGAACACTGACCGCTAACAGCTGCGACTTCCTGCTGCGACGCTTTCAGCTCCAGACTCACTTCCTGTAGCTGCTGCTGCAGAGCGCGCTCGGTGTCGGCGTGGACCAGCTGCAGACACACACACACACACGGGTCACTTCCTGTTTACAGCTGATTGGTGGTTGTCATAGAAACAGTTGAGCTACTCACCTGGACCCGGGCCAGCTCCTTCTCAGCGGCGGCCATCTTGGCCTCCAGACCGGTCCGGCGTTCCTCATCGGTCCGCTGAGCATCGGAGCGCTCCGACAGTTCCCGACCCAGACGGACGCAGTCCTGCCGCAGACGGGCCAGCTCAGCGTTCTGCCTGTGGGGGGGGGGGCAACCAATATGATGTCAGCAGAGGGTCGGGGGGAGGGGGGGGGTTCTGGGTTCGTCAGGGAACTGGCGGGTTACCTGCTCTCCGCCTGGCTGGTCGCCTGGTTCAAGGCGTCGCGAAGGATCGAGTTCTCCTGCTGCAGGCGAGCCAGCTGGGCGTTGGGTCCGTTCTCCAGCTGCTCCTGAAGACCCTCGATCTGCCCGAGGTTAAAGAACACAGAAACACAGTTTGTTCTAACTCTTCCTACAGTCGTACTTTAGTCAGAGAACATAAAACAGAACGTCCTGGACCGGCTGCGGGTTAAACAGAACCGAACCTTCTTGTTGAGCTGCTGGGTTTGGTTCTGGTGTTCCTGGTCAGCGGTCTTCATGCCGGCCCGCAAGGCGTCGACTTCCTGACCGCGAGCGCCGAGCTCCGCCTTCAGACGCGACTCCACAGACGCCAGCTTGGACTTCTCAGCACCGAGTTCCTGAAGAACAGAAACGGATCATATTTAGAGGAACTTCATGGTTTATCTGAACTAATGAACCGATCCGGTCTGGGTTCACCTTGCTGAGCTCCCGGAGGCGAGTCTTGGCGGCGGCGGCGGCGTCCTGCTGAGCCGTCAGCTGCTTGTCTTTGTCCTCCAGCTGCTTCTTCAGAGAGGACAGCGGGTCTCCTCTCTGAGAGGCCTGAAACACAGGGCAGCGTTTACACCTCATACACTCTGAGCTGCTACGCTGGATTATTATAATCCTTTAATATCACATTACTATAATCTGTTAATACCAGATTACTATTAATCCATCATCACATTATCATCGGATTATTATAATCCATTATATTCAGGCAGCTCATAGAACCTTATGAACCTACTAGAACACTGTGCTCCCAGCTCGTAGAACCTTATGAACCTACTAGAACACTGCGCTCCCAGCTCATAGAACCTTATGAACCTACTAGAACACTGCGCTCCCAGCTCATAGAACCTTATGAACCTACTAGAACACTGCGCTCCCAGCTCATAGAACCTTATGAACCTACTAGAACACTATTGACTGATTGATTGATCTACCAGCTGCCAGGTGTCGCCGGTCTTCTTCTTCAGTTTGTTTGTCTCGTCTTCGTTGAGCGTTGCCTTGGAGACGGTGGTAATCAGCTCGCTCTGCGGCAGCGACGCTACGGGACAGAAATAAATGTTTTAACGAAGTTTTATTGACGATGTCGGAGAACGTTTAACGGTTCCTGGCGGTCGCTCACCTGTCTCGGGTTTGTTTTTGGGTTTCTTCTTCTTGGTCGAGGTTTCTTTGGGTTCTTCAGTTTTGGCGGCGGCCGGTTGTTCGGTGACATCCATCACCGGGGCGACGGCCATCACCGGGGCAACGTCCATCACCGGGGCAACGGCCATGACCAGAACCTCCTTAGCAGCCATGACGGCAGCTGGCTCCACCTTGGCTGACTTCTTCTTCTTCTTCCCCTTCGGTGAGGCGGCTGCAGGAGGCTCGGCGGCGGTGCGTTCAGGTGCCGGTTCAGGTGCTGGTTCAGGTGCCAATTCAGGTGCCGGTTCAGGTGCCAATTCAGGTGCCAATTCAGGTGCCAGTTCAGGTGCCGGTTCAGGCTCTGCGGCAGGTTCAGGGTCAGATTCGGGCTCGGTGCAGGTCACCACCACCGGCTCCTCGCCCCCGTCGCTGCCGGGCTCGGAGGTCTGCCGCTCCTCCTTCCTCTTGGCTTTGTTCTTCTTCTCTGTCGTCTTGTCCTTCTTCTTCTTGTCTCCCCTGGCCGGCGCCGCCTGGTCGAGCCGGCGCCGCTGCTTGGCGAGCGCCTCCTCGTACGACGTCTCCTTCATGGACAGCGTGGAGACGAGGACGATGGCCACCGCCGAGACGACCATGAAGCCTCCGAAGACCAGGAAGCCGAGAGTTTGAGGGTCGTCCATGACTGCTGAGAGGAAATAAAACTTCAGATTAATAATTATTCAGCATTTTGAGACGTTTCTCTTCTTTTTGTTCTTTAACCTTCCTGTCGTCCTCGCGGGTCAAATTGACCCCGTCTGTTTTCACTGTTCCTTCTTTCCTCTCTTCCTTCCTTCCTTCCTTCCTTTCCTTCCTTCTGTCTGTTCTTCCTCCATCCCCCTTTCTTCCTTCCTTCTGTACTTCTTTCCTTCCCTCCTCCCTTCCTCTTTTCCTTTCTCCCTCCTTCTCTCCTTCCTTCTTTCCTCCCTTCCTTCCTTTCCTCCCTCCTTTCATTCCTTCCTCCATCCCTCTCTCTTTCTTTCCTTCCCCTCTCTTTCCTCCCTTCCTTCTTTCCTTCCTCCATCCCCCTTTCTTCCTTCCTTCTGTCCTTCTTTCCTTCCTTCCTCCCTTCCTTCCATCCTTTCTCCCTCCCTCCCTCCTACCTTCCTTCCTTCTTTCCTCCATCCTTCCTCCCTCTTTCTCTCTTTCTTTCCTTCCCCTCCCTTTCATCCCTTCCTTCTTTCTTTCCTCCCTTTCTTCCTTCCTCCCTTCCCTCTTTCCTTCCCCCCTCCTTTTCATCCTTCTTCCTCCCTTCCTTCCTCCCTCCTTTCCTTCCTTCCTCCCTTCCTTCCTCCCTCCTTTCCTTCCTTCCTTGACTCGAGGACAACAGGAGAGTTCCCTGAGCGGCCTGCTGGGGGCGCTGTCTGCACCACAGCCTGAGTGGAGCCGAGCGTCTTTGTGTCTCACTGATTGATTTTTGCGTTGGTTGTTTATCTGCTGAGTGGAGGTCAAAGTTCAGCGTGTGTGTGTTCAGCAGCTTCATTCATTAAAGATTCACTCAGTAAAGACTCTGATAGTGAAGGGTTAGGGTCTTTCTTCTTCTCTTCTTCTCTTCTTTGATCACTTTAAACCAGGTTTTTTTTTAAGGTTTTAGTGAAATGTGAAATAAATATAATCCACTTTTACAACACTGTTTTTTTTAATACAAATGTTTTTAGGAGAAAAAAAATGTAGAAATCATTTTAACATTATTTAAATTTAAAGGGTTAAAATGTGAAAATAAAAGTATGAATAACTTCACACATTCTGTTTTTGTGGACCCAGCATCAAATTTCTGCTTTTAATCCATTTAGAGAGAATATATTAGAGGATTATGGTAAAAATGTCTAAGTGGTGTAACCATAAAAACTTTGGAAGGGAGGGAGGAAGGAAGGAAGGAAGGAAGGAAGGAAGGAAAAAAGGAAGAAAGGAAGGAGAGATGGAAGGAAGGAAGGAAGGAAGGACAGTGGGCCGGATTGGACCCCTTGGCGGGCCAGTTCTGGTCCACAGGCGGCATGTTTGACACCCCTGGGTTACACCATTTGACATTTTGTGGTTACACCATTTGACATGTTCAGGAGCATTCAGTCTTTTGGTATAAAATGGTTTAAATGTGATTTCAAATCTCTCTTATTGATCTTTTTTTAATATATTGATTATATTGAACTGGTCGTAACGTCCATGATGTCTTGCTGCGGAGTTCAGTCTGAATTTAGTCCCTCCCTTCCTCCCTTCCTTCCTTACTTACTTCCTTCCTTCCTTCTATCCTTCCTTCCTCCCTCCCTCCTTTCTTTCTTTCCTTCCTTCCTTCCTTCTGTTCCTTCTTCCTCCCTTCCTTCCTTCCTCCCTTCTTTCTTTCCTTCCTTCCCTCCTTTCCTTCCCCCCTTCTTTCCCTCCTTCCTTCCTCCCTTCTTTCTTTCTTTCCTTCCTTCCTCCCTTCTGTCCTTCCTTCTTCCTCCCTTCCTTCACTCCTTCCTTCCTCCCTTCCTCCCTTCTTTCTTTCCTTCCTTCCTCCCTTCTTTCTTTCTTTCCTTCCTCCCTTCCTCCTTCCTTCCTTCCTTCCTTGACTCAAGGAGGGATAAAACCAACACAAATACTAAATGTACATTTTAACAAACCTGATGCTGCTTTTAAATCTAGTTTAACTTTTAACTTCTTTATTAAAAACAACATTTAACCAACTAAAAGATGAACTGAGTAATAAATAAATGATTAAATGATCATTTCATTAATAAAGCTGGTTTAGTTTCCTGCAGTGTCAGATATTATTATTTATTATAAGTTTATAATCTTCTGTTCGGCATCTTCAACAGTAACATGACTCATTGGTTTAAAATAAAGTTATTTAAATAAAGAAAAGTAAAAATATCTTTAAACATTAAAACGTTTTAAAATATTTAAATAAATGTGTGTGACAGTTACACACACACATACACACATTCAAATATGCACACGCACACACACAACTACACATACATGTACTAAAACACACATACACCTACACATGCACATACACACATTCAAATACGCACACACACACTCACACACCTACACATACATACAAAATACACACACACAAACACTCACACATACACACACATACACAAAACACACATACATGTACTAAAACACACACACCTACACACACAGACAGACTTTCCAGCCTTGTGAGGACTCCATTAACACATTAATAATTTCTTCACACTAAACTTTAATCATTAAAACTTAAAGTTTAAACTTGATGTTAAAGTCTGACTTGAGATCAAAGAGTAAAGTTTAAAGTGAGAGTGAACATAATGTCCTCTCAGCGCGTGCACAGAGTCCCCATAAACCTGTTTCAACCCAAACTGGTCCCCAAACACACCAACACGCACACGTCATCTCTACTATAACCTCTCTTTACATTAAACCCGTGACGTCATCCTCTCTTTAAACGTCTGCAGCAACTTTTTCTTCTGATTCTGTTAAAAACAAACACTTTGGGTTTTTTTCTGCTTCAGATTTTCACATCCTGACTAAATAAATGAATAAAAGCAAACTGGCTTCTAGTTTCTGATGTTTCAATAACTTAAATGATTTAATGATTAAAGGTTAAAATGTTCTGTTTCATTTAAAGCTCTTCTCTTATTTCTTCTTTTCTTTTCTCAGATAATAAAACTCATATTTTACCTTCAGGTCCGCGAGCAGCTGAGCCTCAGTCGCGTGGCACTTTCTCCGACCTGGACCGCAAGCCCCGCCCCCCGCCGGCAGCGCCGCTCCTCATTGGTCGGAGGTGACGTCACTCACAGACATTTAACTCAAGCTGATTGGAGGGGGGCGGGAGGACAAACAGCGCGAGCTCCTCCAGTGGCCTCATGGGAAATGAAGTCCTAAAAAAAATACTATTATAAAAACAATGTTTACATTTATACAGTTTATACTTTTACAAGAAGAACAGGAAGTAATTTATACTTAGTGTGTGTGTGTGTGTGTGTGTGTGTGTGTGTGTGTGTGTGTGTGTGTGTAAGTGTTGTGTGTGTATGTGTTGTGTGTATGTGTACGTGTGTGTGTGTGTGTGTGTATGTGTTGTGTGTAGGTGTGTATGTGTGTGTATTTGTGTGTGTAAGTGTGTGTGTGTGTGTGTGTGTGTGTGTGTGTGTGTGTGTGTGTGTATGTGTATGTGTACGTGTTGTGTATGTGTGTGTGTATTTGTGAGTGTGTGTGTTGTGTAATAGTTGTTGGATGGTCCAAGCGGACCACATGTACTTCATGTGTACTTCATGTACTTCATGTGTACTTCATGTGTACTTCATGTGTACTTCGTGTGTACTTCATGTACTTCATGTGTACTTCATGTGTACTTCATGTACTTCATGTGTACTTCATGTGTACTTCATGTACTTCATGTGTACTTCATGTACTTTATGTACTTCATGTGTACTTTATGTTCTTCTTCTTGTACTTCGTGTGTACTTGGTGTACTTCATGTACTTCTTCGTGTACTTCGTGTGTACTTGGTGTACTTTATGTTCTTCTTCGTGTACTTCATAGAGCCTCCAGTGGCGGCGCTGTTGAGTCAGTGTGATATCAGACAGTAGAAGAAGAGTCATCCCGTGGAGGAGCGTAGCTGCCGGTTAGCATCAGGTTAGCATCAGGCTAACGGTTACCGGGATGTCTGCGACCTCTAAAGTAGTCCTGGGAGTGTCCGTGGTTCTGACGCTGAGCACCGTGTCCGCCGTGCACCTCAAACAGACCTGGGACCGAGAGGTGAGCCGAGCCGAACCGAGCCGGGCTAACAGCCAGGCTAACAGTTAGCAGGTTAGCGGGGTCACCGGAAGTTGCCGGAAGTTACCGGGCTGATCAGCCTGGGTTACCGTTAATGGTAGGGTTACCGTTAGTGGTAGGGTTACCGGACAGTTACTGGACCGTTAACAGGGTTACCGGGAGGTTACCGGACAGTTAACAGGCTTACCGGGAGGTTGCCGGACCGTTAACAGACAGTTAACAGGGTTACCGGTTGGTTACCAGACCGTTAACAGGCTTACCGGGAGGTTACCGGACCGTTAACAGACAGTTAACAGGGTTACCGGTTGGTTACCAGACCGTTAACAGGGTTACCGGACCGTTAACAGGGTTACCGGGAGGTTACCGGACAGGGTTACCAGACCGTTAACAGGGTTACCGGACAGTAACATGAATCAGAGGCTGACTGATTCAATCAATAATCAATAAATCAACTGTTTACATGTTTAAACATCAACACTGAAACTTTGTAGAGGGTTACTGTTACTGTGTGTGTGTGTGTGTGTGTGTGTGTGTGTGTGTGTGTGTGTGTGTTTGTGTTATTGTGTGTGTGTGTGTTACTGTGTGTGTTACTGTGTGTGTGTGTGTTATTGTGTGTGTGTGTGTGTTACTGTGTGTGTGGTATTGTGTGTGTGTGTGTGTGTGTTGCTGTGTGTGTGTTATTGTGTGTGTGTGTGTGTGTTGCTGTGTGTGTGTTATTGTGTGTGTGTGTGTTTGTGTATATAATAGATAGATTTACTTGATTAATCCCTGAGGG
Source organism: Scomber japonicus (assembly GCF_027409825.1). Lineage (NCBI taxonomy): Eukaryota > Metazoa > Chordata > Actinopteri > Scombriformes > Scombridae > Scomber > Scomber japonicus. Next base: position 4,549 of record NW_026518560.1, on the reverse strand, counting down.
TAAATTTAAAATGTCCAAGCAGCAAAACATATCACAAAGACAACAAACATAGAAATCACATTAAGAACAGACAAAACCCCTCCCATCCTCAGCATCACTAGAACCCAACCCCTCCCATCCTCAGCATCACTAGAACTCAACCCCTCCCATCCTCAGCATCACTAGAACCCAACCCCTCCCATCCTCAGCATCTAGAACCCAACCCCTCCCATCCTCAGCATCACTAGAACCCAACCCCTCCCATCCTCAGCATCACTAGAACCCAACCCCTCCCATCCTCAGCATCACTAGAACTCAACCCCTCCCATCCTCAGCATCACTAGAACCCAACCCCTCCCATCCTCAGCATCTAGAACCCAACCCCTCCCATCCTCAGCATCACTAGAACCCAACCCCTCCCATCCTCAGCATCACTAGAACCCAACCCCTCCCATCCTCAGCATCACTAGAACTCAACCCCTCCCATCCTCAGCATCACTAGAACCCAACCCCTCCCATCCTCAGCATCACTAGAACCCAACCCCTCCCATCCTCAGCATCTAGAACCCAACCCCTCCCATCCTCAGCATCACTAGAACCCAACCCCTCCCATCCTCAGCATCTAGAACCCAACCCCTCCCATCCTCAGCATCACTAGAACCCAAACCCTCCCATCCTCAGCATCACTAGAACTCAACCCCTCCCATCCTCAGCATCACTAGAACTCAACCCCTCCCATCCTCAGCATCACTAGAACCCAAACCCTCCCATCCTCAGCATCACTAGAACCCAACCCCTCCCATCCTCAGCGTCACTAGAACTCAACCCCTCCCATCCTCAGCATCACTAGAACCCAACCCCTCCCATCCTCAGCATCTAAAACCCAACCCCTCCCATCCTCAGCATCACTAGAACTCAACCCCTCCCATCCTCAGCATCACTAGAACTCAACCCCTCCCATCCTCAGCATCTAGAACCCAACCCCTCCCATCCTCAGCATCACTAGAACCCAACCTCTCCCATCCTCAGCATCACTAGAACCCAACCCCTCCCATCCTCAGCATCTAGAACCCAACCCCTCCCATCCTCAGCATCTAGAATCCAACCCCTCCCATCCTCAGCATCACTAGAACTCAACCCCTCCCATCCTCAGCATCACTAAAACTCAACCCCTCCCATCCTCAGCATTTAGAACCCAACCCCTCCCATCCTCAGCATCACTAGAACTCAACCCCTCCCATCCTCAGCATCTAGAACCCAACCCCTCCCATCCTCAGCATCTAGAACCCAACCCCTCCCATCCTCAGCATCACTAGAACTCAACCCCTCCCATCCTCAGCATCACTAGAACCCAACCCCTCCCATCCTCAGCATCACTAGAACCCAACCCCTCCCATCCTCAGCATCACTAGAACCCAACCCCTCCCATTCTCAGCATCACTAGAACCCAACCCCTCCCATCCTCAGCATCACTAGAACTCAACCCCTCCCATCCTCAGGATCACTAGAACCCAACCCCTCCCGTCCTCAGCATCTAGAACCCAACCCCTCCCATCCTCAGCATCTAGAACCCAACCCCTCCCATCCTCAGCATCACTAGAACCCAACCCCTCCCATCCTCAGCATCAGTAGAACTCAACCCCTCCCATCCTCAGCATCACTAGAACCCAACCCCTCCCATCCTCAGCATCACTAGAACTCAACCCCTCCCATCCTCAGCATCACTAGAACCCAACCCCTCCCGTCCTCAGCATCTAGAACCCAACCCCTCCCATCCTCAGCATCATTAGAACTCAACCCCTCCCATCCTCAGCATCACTAGAACCCAACCCCTCCCATCCTCAGCATCACTAGAACCCGACCCCTCCCATCCTCAGCATGGCTAGAACTCAACCCCTCCCATCCTCAGCATCACTAGAACCCAACCCCTCCTATCCTCAGCATCACTAGAACTCAACCCCTCCCATCCTCAGCATCACTAGAACCCAACCCCTCCCATCCTCAGCATCTAGAACCCAACCCCTCCCATACTCAGCATCACTAGAACCCAACCCCTCCCATCCTCAGCAT